>NW_027249186.1:417500-551568 GCF_030848795.1 Temnothorax nylanderi | reverse complement strand
TTCAAAACGATCAGGACAAGTAGTTAACGTTCTCGGATTAACTGGGACATCAATACCATTCCTGAACCATCTTACGATAATACTAACTTCGGTCTAAGCAGATGGCAACTTTTACAGCAAAAGCTAGAAAGTTTTGGTCACTTTGGTCCAAAGAATACTTACAAAGACAATTATCTATTTACAAGTGGAATAAAGTCAATCCTTCGATAACTGAAGGTACTGTAGTTCTTTTAGTAGATGAACGATACCCACCTCAAAGTGGCCATTGGGTCGTATCATTAAAACGCATCCAGGTAAAGATGGTCACGTTCGTTAGTCACAGTTCGCACTCAAGCATCGACTTATCAAAGACCAATTACTAAAATCTGTCCTCTTCGGTTCAAACGGAATCATCTGAATTATTCGTTAATCAGGTAACGAAGGCGGGCGGAAATGTTGAGAGAGAGATTGTATATATATGTCCTAGCACATAAGTATATTCATATATATAGAAGCGCGCGGCGCAGTCGGCATTGTTCGGGGGACGTCGGTCACGTGAGCGACCGTGACTCGGTTGCGATGCGAGCCCGGACAAAGTGAGGCTGTAGGCGCATGCGCGGGCCCAAACATGCTCGATCTCGTCGCAGCGCGAACGGCCATTCGTTACCGAAACGTGGATCGAGTCGCACGTGTATACGATCAGTACGTAAAAAGGATGTTGCATCATCCAAGAGATTTGTAATCACTTCATCGAAAGGGACATTGATTCATCCCGCATCCGACGAGAAGTTCCACGAAGCACGAGAGCTGGCCGCTCAGTAATTACACGAAGGAAGGAGGGCCAGTATTCCAGTATATTTCTAAAGAAGGAAGGACGACTACTGCCGTTACTGTTTCGAGCATTCCCTCGTAGCTAATTTATCAACATTAATAAGAGGGATTCAATTACGGCGCAAGCCCGTCACGCCATCCTTTCAAGGATGTGCCTATCCAGAAGCGACGATTCTGCTGTTTGTGAGGTAAACCAAGAAATCTATCGAGTTTAGCTAGTTGAACAGAGCCTTAGGTAACGTTCGTTACAGTCGGCTTGTATTCAATCTCTCTTTACAGAGGCCACTAAATTGGTTACCTCAAGGAAGGTCAACTTTCGGAAAGAAAGTCCTTCTTATGTAACAAACCTTTCTGGTTTTATAACGAAAAGCTGAGCTCAGTACAAGATACATTTTCATTTAATGATTGCAATCAAACAAGTTTGTCAATTCATTACGATTCATTTTGATAGTTTGAGAAACACGATTCTTGTGAAAAGTGCACATAGATGTAAAAGAAACTCTGTATTCTATGTTCATATACGTTAAGTTATTCTTAAACATATTAAGGATTTGTCACGACTATCTATTACGTTGTAAAGATAACAATCGTTACGGTGGTGATCTTGTTTACCATCTCTAGCTTAGATTATTGAGTCATAATTTCCAACGCTGGAAACTGATTTCATACTTTACTTTGATTTAATTACTGTCTGATATTAGTATGTATTCTGTGGGTGATAATTTCAGATGAATGATCCTTTTCATGATATACTTTTCTATGAATATTTATAGTAACCATTTCATGGTACATTTAAAGGTTTACATGCTTGGATAAGTCTTCTTATAATGACTTACGTTAAAAGATGAAAACGAACAGAACCCTGAAGTGTTTAAGAAATACACCACATCGAAATCAGATAAAGAAAGGGATCATTCACAACTAATCTTTATGTTATTTTCATGTATCTATTGCGTCACTGATTTATTGTGTGTATGTTCATATGTTTTTATCTTCTGAGACAAATATCATCTAGCTTATAAGAGAAAATATATGCAATCTCTCTCGAACAAAATAGCTTAAATGGATGTGCCGCTCCCTCCTAAGATCAATAATTCTTTGTTAACTGAAGTTACACAATCAAACATATTCTACCACAAGGTATTGGTTTTAAATTCATTCTTGATATTTAACAGTGTATAATGTCTGTAAGACTCGACGTGTTACAGAGGAAAGAAAGTTGAAATTCAACTAAGAATTTCTAGCTAGCGTTACACTGTCTTCACGAGATGGAGAAGTTTTCTGCCGGTAGAACCCGTCAGATTCCACTTGAAGCCGGCTTAGTCGCTGCGATGATTGAACCTCCGAGCTTTAAACGTACAAATCTCCTTTGCTCGCGTTTCTTTACGAGATACGTAAATAGCATTTTAATGTTCACGTATCGTAAGTTTCTTAATTTCGATGACGAAAGTCATAAAGACTTTGGTTCGCTTTAGATCCTCTCCAGTGGAAAGGATTAAACTCTCGAACCTATTTCAACGATTGTCACGGATGTTTACGGTACACGCTTCTAATCGGTCTCTTTCTCCTTACTGCGACTTGATATAAGTTTTTTTTTCTCCGTTTACACCGTTCTTTCTGTACTTTCATCAATCAGGAAGGATCTCATCTTCGAGCACGGTAGAAATATCGCCGATCATTCGCTTGTGGCGCTGACCAGCACCGTTTTCCTCGTACAAGGACACGCATAATCGTCTCACAGATGACCGATAAGAGGCTTGCGCAAAGTTCACCATTTAATGAATACTAGACGAATAGATTTGGCCGCGGGCTATCGCTTGTTCACCAAGGTCGCAACGCACGACGCTGACGTCAGAGATCATTGACTTCTTCCGAGGTCTTGACCTTCTCGCGTCTTTCTTCTCTTCCTCGTTTTTTATTCGCGATCGTCCGTTTTAGATTCCCTCTCTCTCTTTCTCTCCTTAGATACCCGTTAATTTTATATTATATTCGACCGTGTTGAGCTAAGCGACGTCCACGAGATCTTGGACTTCATGAACGACATTCCTCGCGTTTAACGTTTCGTCACAGCCAGGACGAAAATTCCCGATCCGATTAGTCCCAATCCGCGATGTCGATGCATATTAATGCGAACTCCCGCGACGAGAAAGAGAGAGAAAAAGGCGGTCAGATGTGTCGGAACCGTTACCGACAAAAGCGGGCGGAAAGAAAAATGCTTCGTCCTTCGAAATAACAAAAGTCACGCCTCTACCGTTAAAGCCGTTTGTGTATTCTTTAAGGGAATTGCGCAAGCAGCCCGAGAGAGAGACAGAGAGAGAGAGAGAGAGAGAGAGAGGGGATCATTCGATTCGACCCTGGATCTCTCCGCGCCCTCCCCGACTCCGCTCTGTCCCCCTTTGCGCTACCGTATGCTGGTACTTGTAGTACTTCGCCTTCAAGGCCGATTTCGGCGTAGTCGAGAGAACTTCGTTCTGCCGAGGGCTTTTCACGGACTCGACATTAACATATAAACGAACCGTCCGTCTATGATCGACGCCTCGTCCCGAGAGAGAGAGAGAGAGAGAGAGAGAGAGAGAGATCCGAATACACGCGGCTGGCTTACAACAATGACATTTATTTTTTTCTTTTACGCGGACAAAGAGGAATACTAATTGAATGTAGCGCGAGGCGAGCGACTTGTAAACACGGTCAGGATAGCTACAACATGATTTAACCACGACGACGGACGTTTTACTATGTCGAGCTGATAATCCATAATCACCGGATGTGTCTCACTTCTAAGAGTTCAACTGCCGTCCGGGCAGTCTAGCTGATACTCAAGTACGAGGAGAACTCGGTTCAAATTTAAAAAAAGGAGAAATCCTGGTTCCCACCGCGCCGGGAAGAAGTTTGTTGTAAGAGGTCCCGATTGTTTTGCAGCCCCGAGCCGTTCCTCGATATTTTTCTAGAAATTCTTTTCGAGATATTTCCCCACCTCCCACAAATATTTAACGCGGAGATCTCACGGGACCCAGCGGGACCAGATAGATTTTGTAAACTTTGAGGATCTTGTAAACTGGACGCCCACGACGACGGGGGCCGTGGACGCCGCGTGGTGTTTGCGTAGGCATTTTAGCGTAGTTAGATTATTAAGCTAGCTTCCACCGGGATAGACTCTGACGTGGTATCGCATTTGAAGGTCTTATGTGCACAGGTGAAGGTGGTTAAGTTCAGCTATATGTGGACGATAAATAACTTCAGCTTTTGCCGGGAGGAGATGGGGGAGGTGCTCAAGTCGTCCACGTTCTCAGCAGGGGCCAACGACAAGTTGAAATGGTAAGGACCGATCCCATCGACGATCAACGACGATCAACGACGAGAAGCCGCGGGAACAGATCCGGGGAAAAAAAGATAAGAGAGAGAGAGAGAGAGAGAGAGAGAGAGAGAGAGAGAGAGGGAGAGAGAAAAATTGTTTAAGATTCTTTGCATTGCATACGAACCGAAGCGAGACATAACGTATCGTGCGGATTCCGTATTGAACTATACGATTAGCGGAGACATTTACATCTGTTGACACGTTCATTTTGGCGCTAAACGGAAAGTCTGAGCAGCGCGATATTAATAATACAGTCTATATATAATTCGCCGGGTTTACTCGACAAAGTGGCACGCTTGACATTGTAAATCACGCGCGGCCTTTGTCCGTCGATTCCGTAGTCCGGGTATGATTGGCCGGGGATCTCGAGTCGCCTTGAGTCAGCACACGCGCGGCGCGTTTCACGTGTGTGGAAAAACAGAGTGTCGGAAGTCCTAGAAATGCGAGCCGCCGCGTTTAGCGCCTAAATGAGCGGTGAGAATACGAGCCATTGTCTCGCCGCGCGAGCGTGCTACATTCCCGGCTTTTTATATTTTCCCGTTCGCGTCTGGCACGGTGAAAAAACGCGTTTCGACGCGGCGAGACAGAACACTCGCCGATCCGGCCGATCCGGCCGATCCGCGATCGGCTTTCGAATTGAGGGGAAGAACCTTGGGGGAGAGATAAATTTCGCAATTCGCGTTGAAAGGGGACGAAACGAGAAATCGCCGTCAAGGCGACAGCAGTCGTGTCAATTGATGCGCTAATTGGTTTCTAGGTGCCTGAGAGTGAATCCTAAGGGCCTGGATGAAGAGAGCAAAGACTACCTGTCGCTGTATCTCCTTCTCGTTTCGTGCAACAAATCCGAAGTCAGAGCAAAGTTCAAATTTTCTATTCTTAATGCCAAAAGAGAAGAAACCAAAGCAATGGGTAAGTCGGCAAGAAACGTTTACGTGCGCAATTAATCTGTCAGCGTGTGTACACGTGCGAATGCAATGCAGGGTATTTTAAAAGATTTAAAAATTTCGTCGACTTGCGACGTGCGATTTAATAACGCGACGATTTTCACAACGACGAAAGTTGTTGGCTTTCAGCTGCGCCGGCGGTCCGCGTAACGATAAGTCGGTACGCGGGTGAAAGATGTACGCCGGCCTGAACGGGTCTTTCTCGTTTTGTTCTTGCAGAGAGCCAGCGTGCTTACAGGTTCGTTCAGGGTAAAGATTGGGGCTTTAAGAAGTTTATCAGGAGAGACTTTCTTCTGGACGAGGCCAACGGACTGCTGCCAGACGACAAACTCACGATATTCTGTGAGGTATATACCTTTGTATGTCGATTGTAACATCTACTCGATCTCGTTACTCGCGCATATTTCGTCGGCTGAGCCGAGCACCTCTAATTCCGTTATCTCCACAGGTCAGCGTGGTGGCGGACAGTGTAAACATCTCCGGGCAGAGTAATACGATACAATTTAAAGTGCCGGAGTGCCGGCTGCCCGATGATCTCGGGCTGCTGTTTGAGAACCAAAAATTTAGCGACGTAACGCTCACTGTCTGCGGAAGGGAATTCCAGGCGCACAAAGCAATTCTCGCAGGTAAGGCTCGTCGTCCACAACTCTGTTGTACTTGAATGTATAATTAAAAGAAATATATATACATATATATGTATAATACAATATGCAAAAATATAGAACCTTATTCCTTTGAGTAAAATTATGAGTAAACTGATAACGCGCGTCTTAATGCTAAAGAATGATAATTTTGAATAATTTTGCAATTGCGATTTACAGCCCGAAGTCCCGTCTTCTCGGCAATGTTCGAGCATGAGATGGAGGAGAGAAAGAAAAATCACGTCGACATCACCGACGTGGACCACGAAGTCTTGAGAGAAATGCTGCGATTTATTTACACCGGTAAAGCGGCGAATCTGGAGAAGATGGCGGATGATCTGTTAGCCGCGGCGGACAAGTACGCGTTGGAGAGGCTGAAGGTAATGTGCGAAGAAGCACTTTGCACAAGTTTAGCCATTGAGAACGCGGCTGAAATCCTTATACTTGCCGATCTCCATAGCGCCGATCAGCTGAAGGCACAGGCGATAGACTTCATTAATACGTAAGTTAATTTCGCGGGAGAGAAGTGTGCTTGCAACGCACACACGTATGTCAGCTCGTCGGCTAAAAGATAATTTTGCTCTTCCAACGGTCAAAATTATATTCTTTGGCTGTGCACCCGAACGCGATGGAACTCGCGATCTCTAATCTATGCTTTTGCAGACACGCGACGGATGTGATGGATACCGTGGGTTTCAAGTCCATGGTGAATTCCCATCCGCACCTGATAGCAGAAGCTTTCCGGGCTTTGGCGACCCAGCAAATCCCACCGATCGGACCGCCCAGGAAACGAGTGAAACAGAGCTGAAAGCAGTCACCGCTGACCCCGGGCACGACCTCTACATCGCCCCCACCACTTTTACATCCCTCTTGAACCTTTGTGTACAGTGATATAATGAAGTATAGTAGTGCTAAATAAATGTTTCCTAGTGCGCCACTCTCTGGTCTAAAAAGAAAAATCGACGACGAGAACCGATGTGAAAATCACCCCGATTGTCAACGAGCTTCGGTTGAGGGTATTCCGAAATCGATGGCAAGAGAAAGAAAATCGTCTTGTCCGTTCGGTCGATCGAGGGCGAGTTTTAAAAGAGGCGCTCCCACACATGCTCGGACTTTTTGTGTTCAAGTAAGTGTCGATAGTGAGAGAGAACTCGACGTGATGTGACCACCATTAGCGCGCTGCTCGTTTCGACTCCGCGCATCGAAGAGAAGAACAAGATGTCCGAAAGCCTACGTATCCGCATTCATATCCGCGCATCCCCATCAGCATCCATACTTCTCGGCCTGAGCGCGAGTCGATTCAGTAAAAGTGGCAACAGCAGCAGCAACAGTACCATAGTCGCATCGCGCTCGTTTTCTTCAATGTCAATATCCCGATGCCAATCGATCTTGGTGACACGTTGGAACATGTCATCAGGATTATCACCGTCATCGTGGACTTGCTTCGTTTCCGTTATCATCGAACGAATGGACTGGAAGCAGACGGTCGCGCGATACATTAAAGACACGGAGTGTATAGCCAGAGAGGACCAAGGAAAGGCGAGGAGCTTCTCTCCACGTGACTCGCCGTCGCGATTGCCACAACAGCAACAGCAGCAACAACAATACGCGATGCACGAAGGAAGTTGTGATAGACGTCGGCCAGACGATTTAAACATTTTGTTCCTTTGTCGAAAGAAAGCACGAGGAGAAAAGATGGATCAAACGGATGTCCCGTAGCCGCCGTACGCTCGACGCGTCGAGCACGGAGAGAATTAAATACTTTGTTTGTTTCTACTGATAGTAGTGATCTTTTTAGTTTTTAGCGCGTCTCAAACTCTTCCAAGACGGAGAAATCATTCTAGTTAGTGTTCTTTTTTTATGATCTCTTTCTCTGAACCACGCATGTACGATTTTTATTATATTATTATTACTATTAATGCTACGCAATCTGTGCCCTATGTATTTTTGTATATTTTTGTCTACAGATAAACTTATCTCTCCCCCGTTCCCTTTTGCCACGATAAACCTTACCCCTGTTTCCCGTCCCCCCTTCCTCCGTCAGTAGGCACAGTTTGTCTTGTTTTCTGGAGTATTGCATACTGTAAGCGAAGTGATAGGATCGAATTATTATTATTAATTATTATTATTAATGATTACGTTATTAAATTTAGGGTTGTCCATAATTTATCGGATCTACGTTGAATATCACGGGGGTGTATATCCTCACATCCCCCGCGCGCATACTGGTTACATTATTTTAGAGACGTTATGATCCGCAATTCAAAGTTTGTATGTTATTTACGTATTGAATAAAAAATGGACGAGAAGAGATGAGGAAAGAAAAGACATATTTAAAAAAATCGTGTAAAATAGAAACGTTAGTCAATTATAGCGCGGGACGTTAATCGCTCCCTTTTTTTCGCGTCGTTAATTTGATCTGTAAAATTGCGTGTGGTCAATGAACTGAATTATGGGCAACCGCAGAGGCGAAAAATAATAATCAATCGTTTAGTACCGTGTACTGGCTTCCTGATCCTCCGATCTTTAGCTTTATCGAAAGCCGAGTTTTAAATGTGGAATACTTATTACCATTTACACATCATTAATGATGACAATTAATGCCATACATGTTCTGTGATAAGACCACTTGTAATTACTGCAATTGTATAATCGATCCTTTCTAGAGACAGACCCCCTCCCGCTCCCCACCCCCCTTGACGATCCTGGCAGCCAGTGAATTTACTTGTTATATAAAATACATACGATAAGCGACAGTCGTTATCCGGACAGTCCCAAACCTAGCGTGTCACTATCGATTTTAAGATTTTTACACTGTACATATCTGCTATGTATTTTATAAGAACAAAACAAACTCACGTACGAGGATCCCATACTTTTACGAAAACCGTACAATAATCAAGTAATGTATAATTTATTTCGAGTTTACAGACTACGCTAAACTCATGTTCCTTGAAAACACACTACCGACGCTTTATAACTTTTAAACGTAACGTAACGCCGAAAAAATTGATACAGATTAGGAGGCGCGCATTCGTTGCGTAGCGCCGTCGAGCGATGCGATATCGCGTCGTAGATCAAAAGTTTGAACCGATGGAAATCTAGTTAGGAGAAGTTTTCCACTGTTTTTCTACGTCGAATCTTTTTATTTGAGTCTTAGGTGAATACAGGACTTAAATAAGAAGATAAAAAAAAGAGCAAAAAGAAAGATTTAGATACAAAAGCGGGTATAGTAGCAATTTAAGGAACAGACTTTGGCCGTGCTGATTCATATTTAAAAAATCTGCGACCATTCTCTAATTCTCATATCTATCTTTGGGACTGTGCGGCGATTTCTTTCGTGGAACACACACGTAACGTTGAATGTCTTTTCCTAGAGAAAACGAACAAGAAAAAAGAAAGAAACTGGAAAAAAATAAGAGAGCAGAATAAAGCTAATTCTGAGATAGCAATTCGTAAAATACAGATTGAAAGGAAAACAAAAATTATACACACATACACAGATGTAGGCGCAATTCCGTACGAAACCCGCAGCAGGAATAATACGAGCGTATGACTGGATATAATTTGATAAACTATTAAGTACAAGTAAGACAAGTGTTACCTCATCATGATGAAAGCCGGCGCGTGTTGGTGACCGATCGGGATCACCACCGTCAACTAGCTACTACCGCACGCTCGCTCTCCGACACACACACACATACATACACACAAATCCGTTGTATATTGCATTTAGAAATTTGAAGCGCTCTTTTGTAAAAAAAAATTAAATTGATGGTTGCGGTAGTGGCTGATCCGCGAGAATTGTTACGCGCGCCGCTCATTGAACCCAGCTCATACACACGCAGACATTCATTTTCCATTTTACTTTAAGTCATTGCACCACATCAAATAAATGACATTTTCATTATATAACGGAGCGTGATTTTTCATTACCCCTCCATCGCTACGTTTGGATCTCTACGTGCGAATCGCGAGATTATCGAGATCGCGATATTGTATCACGACCAGACGAGTCCGGTAAAAAATCTAGAAAAGATTTTGGAAGATCGAGACTTTCGGAGTCTAATACAAACGAATACCCGTAGCACCGCACGACTTTTTCTTAAATAAATCTCAGATTACGTTTTATTCGAATGGCATACATATGTATGTACACGCAGATGGACGATTGTCTGTAAGAGTATCGTTACATGTGCTGAGCAACGGGAGGCGAAGAAGGGAGTTCGTCGGAGTCTCGCGATTTTTCCTGCGGTTTCGGCGTTCCCGGATACGACGGCGGAGCTTCCTGCATGGACGCCTGCAAGTAGACAAAATTTTATCGTCACTCGAAAAACCATTTTTATCTCTCATATCGCGGTAAGTTGTAGCGAACGTATATCTTCATCGTAATCAGTAAACTAAAAATGTTAAGCTATATACTCTGTTGTACGGAGACGAATAGAGAGGAGGAGCGCAGGAAGATGTGTAGACGGGCGAAGCATTGCGGACGACCTCGGTGTACGAAGGCGGTCTGTCCCGTAGGCCCTCGATGGTGCTGCACTGCGTCACCAAGTCACGCTCCTCGTGCAACACGACGCGCAACCTTCTGCGTTCTCGTGCAACCTGCCTCGTCCTGAATTACGAAAATCCATTTAAAGTGCCTTACAAGCGGGGAATTATTTGCATCTTCAAAGCTTTACCTCGATGAGGATTGCTGTGCGCGTTTTTCGATACCTTCGAAGAATCACGTGGTATTAGGGAAACAAATTTTATCGTTTACGAGACGAGTGAAAAGTGTATACTTGAAGGACTAACTTTATAAAAATTAAACAATTGATTCGCTTATTAATTTAAGTCTTTAAAAAATTTTTTAAACGTTGGAACATGACCGCGATTATAATTGCTTTTATTCATGCCGCCAGCATGCGGTTGCGTCAGTCAAGACGCTCAATCAATTAAGATTGATATTCGAGATTAAGGAGAAAAAAACAAACAAGATTTGGCAGTTCGATAACGAAGCTACATTCGTCATGAAACGTCATTAAATTCGACACAGTCGGGTTCGCTTGCGAGCAGTAATAACGAGTGACAGCGGAGAAAATTAAAAGGATGAATTTATCAGACGTGCCCTCGCCTACCTGTTGCATATTCTGCAGTAAACTACGATCAGGCCGATGATACCAAATCCAAACAGTATGGAAATAGAGATTTGCGTCATTAATATCACTCGCCGATGCATAACGACTCGCCTGAAATAAAAATTGCCGATTATTAAACTGGGTCTCGATCCAATTGGGAAACGAGGCACAGTTACATCTGCTGGCGTGCAAGCGACCTCATTAATTCTTACCGGCACACAGCACAATCCGGGCAGACACAGCATGGATACACGCTGGAACAGCAAATTACACACTTATCTGACTTATCTGCAAATTTACAAATTTACAAAAAATTAAAGATTTTCCAAATTTACAGAGAAACTAGAGATCGTAAAGATTCTTAATACTAATAATTACAACTGCCAATGCGCGCGGAGCATTTTTTATCGTCAGCATATTTTGTCAGAAGAAATCTTACTTTTTAGCATTAAATATAAGTAATATAACGATGTACAATGTTTTTTTATCGTGTCGCAATGCGATTGGTTTGAGGCGATCAAGTACGTGTGTTTACAATTTATGTGTTATAAAAATACACAGACTGCTAGACAGTGTTACAGAATAATACATTGTTGCACTAGATACAATCTCGAGTTTTGATAGACTTAACAGATTCTTTTCTCAAGATTCAGTTTAATGTAATGATGATGTAAATTATTGGTACGCCTTGATTGTGATCCGGTTATCGCGATAAAAATGTACCGTCGAAAAATGTACGAACTAAAAAGTTACGTTGTCGTTTTACGATTTACATTCTAATTACTCTCGAGAAAAACATTCATAAGTTGAAAACTGATTAACATATGATATATATTCGTTGTCGCATTATAGAAACGTAATCATCGTCGAAAAATATGATGTAAAAATATGCTTTACAATTAATTACGAAAATTGCTGTGCGCGTCTTTCGATACCTTCGAAAAATCATCAGGAGTATATATTTCAAAAAGAGGTAAATCGTCCTGGATCCAATTTAACTTTCGCGCCAAACTGATCAGTAATCGACTTCATATCTGAATCAAGCGCGAAATTTGACTTGAATTTAGTACACGCAAACTAAATATGATTTAAATTTCGCGCCGCTCTAAAGTAAGTTCCTTTAGAAGAGCGCAAAATTTGAATCAAATTTAATGTTCATTAACTTTCATCGAGATATGTTCTCCCGATAACTAGCACGATTTTTCGAAGATATCGAAAGACTATAATTCTTGCGTTTAATTACTTAGAAAAAAACACACCTGTAAACACACTTAAATACATATATATTTTAAAACGTATATATCATAATTATATTAATAATTATACTATATAATTAAATATTTTAGTCATTCAAAATTAATATAATTGTATACATGCGCGCGCGCGCGCGTGTGCGTGTGTGTGTTACAATTATTGTGCATTTCGAATGACACTTTGAAATGTGTTTCATACACACAAAATAGATGTGTGGTGTCTCACAATCGTACACGAAAAACTTCGATATTAACTCACCACCATAATCGAAGCAGATGCACGACGAGTCTTGCTTGACGTCACATTGCGTACAATTATCTAGAGATGCGTATCTTTCCGAAATCTCGGGAAATCTCGCGACCCAATCTGTTGAATCATGGATTTAGATAGACACTTTACAAAAGGATCACGCCATTGAAAGATAGTATTCTACTCTACGCTTATTAATACGACTCACTTTGAAGCGCGACAAGAAAATTGCAAATATTTAAGTACGAAAAAATTCAAAAATTATATTATATTACACGTGTATACGTTCAAATATAAATGTCACATACCTGAGTTCTCGATTGGATTTACCGCAATGCAAAAGTATAAATATCCCAATAAGAGTAAGAACAAGTAAGAGTTCATGATGTCACATCTATTTATAAGCAAATAAGGAACCATCCAAGCTTCACTTGCGCCAACATAATTAACGAGCGATCACGCGTTTCTAGCTACTAGATAACGTAGAGATGCAACAGCGATACGCGCAGAAATAGTTTCGCGAGAACAAACACATTAAGACAATGTAAACCGGCACCCAATGCAAATGTACTTCTGAACACTCTATATCTTAAAGCCTGATATTTATGCCCGTATTAATCTTATCAATATGAACTGTCTGATAACGCATCGGTAATCAACAGGCCTCGGACAGGAACAGATATTTCCTCGTATCAATAGCGGCAATGATTTCTCTGTATTTTAAAATTTTGACGATAAGGCGTCAAGGCGGACATGTTACCTTCAGTAAATCACTTCTGCTACACATTATAAATGCATATATTTATATATATACTTATTACAATACATCACTGTTATTATTGTTTACTTATAGCACTCGCGTTTGCTTAACAAGTAGGCGATACGGGAGAAAACGATGTAAATATAAATTACTTAGACATTGTAATGTACGTCAGTAAATATTAATAAGCTAGAGTCTCGGGACTCTTGTGTGATTCAATATATTTTACAGTGGAATTCAGAGATACGATACCAGACCTCTGGATCAATTTCTTCTGTACAATTTCAATTAGTCAGCGTAATTAATGCCTCTACGATATCGCCCCTGTGTTCCCTGAGAGTTTGTTCAGCCAATATCCGACTGATCTCCATCTCCTTCATCTGAAAGGAAGACACCACGAGTCTCGCAGGTTCCAGGTTTGGGATTTCCAAGCGGGATAGCCATGTACTCACAATCAAGTCGACGTCCTCTTTCTTAATGGACACTTTGAGCAGCTCCTTCTCCTTCGCCTTCTTCTCCGCGGCCTCCTTGTCTCGACGGTCGCCGATTATGCTCAGGGCCTGTTAGACACTCTTTTTAATGCGAAAACCGAGTTAACCTCGAGTCAGCACTCGGGATCGACGCGAGTAGCGTGGGGACGGGCTGGAATTCTAGGTTACCCGGGGGAGGAGGACAAGCGAGAGCACTCACGCAGGAAAATCCATCGGACGACGAGATCTCCTTCTCCTCGGCGTAATCGGTCACCTTCTCCAGGTCCGCCGCGCCGCTGTCGTACTTGGCCGCCTTTTTCTGCGACTTCTCCTGCTGCACCTCGTCCGAGTCCCCGTTCACGTCGTCGTCCGCCATCGTTCGCGCCAGTTCAGCGAAAATAAACCTAATATTAATTGTTATTCGACCGCATAAATGGATCGAAGTTGTCGCCCGGTCATCAAAAGTCGACGAAAATGCCGATCGACTCCCATGCTAACCTTAACCTCACCACTGCACGTTTTATCTGCAATCTGCATCTTTTGCACCTCGGCTTCCCGTTCTCTCTCTTCCCGACGCTTCGCTGCGTGTATCTATCTCGTTTCAGACGCGGGGGGTTCTAGGGAGTGCAAGCCAGTGCAAGCGAGACGAGAGCGGACCTTTTATCTCCGTTTTTCCTCAGATTGGCAGACCGGTTCTAGGTCGACAGGTTAGGTTAGGTTCGCGCGAGCGGGAAATATTATTGTTGAACGTCAGGGAAGAGGAGATACACGTTTATCGCTCATAAATAACGCAGTTGAATTGTCATGCCGAGATGAGCGCGAAACTGAACAGTTTGCTCAGCCAGAAGGACCGGGCGCAGCTGCACGAATTCGTGCGGGAGACCTCGACTGAGGAGGTAAAGAACGCAAGTCGCGTCGCGAGATATGCCTTGCTATCTACATGCCGATTGTTTACGAGATTACGTTAAGATTCTTGATAAGACGGTAATTAGACAATTTATTACAGCTCACAAAGATAATATCGAGCGGAATTTGCAACGCGGACATATCCCGGGTGCTGGACGAGGTCCTGCAGGTATGTTCCGAGTCGGAGGGTCTCTACGCCAAGAGAGTCAAACTTGTCGAGTCCGCCCTGAAGGCACTGGGCAAGGCCAAGGTATCGATCAGTCACGCGAACGAGATCGTGAATCGGATAGTGGTGGACTTTCCTAAATACCCGAAGCTGCATCTGGTCAAACTGGTAGACTTCTGTCTCGCTAGTATTCGCAACAATGATGACGAATTCAGAAGGTACAATCACTTCGCAGCCTTATTATGACAGAAAACGGAAAGAAACTAACGTTACGACATGTTGCAGTTGGAAGGAGCTATTGTCTGTCTTGCTGGACGTGTTGGAGGAAGAGAAATATATTAGTCACATGAACGGCGAGGTTTCTGGCACCAAATACAAGTCTATTATTGTTAATAATATATGCAACAGTGAATGGGATACGCAGATAATGCCCTCGCTGGCGAGAATGTTTAGGTAAGAGTTGTCGATAGAAGAAGTAAATACGTAATTGAGAAACTAATAACTTTTTTTATACTTAGAGATATATCCTTGGAGAAGGAGGATCATGCTATGGTAATCACGGTACTCTGCAAAAGATTACAAGATATATCTCTTGAGGAACTGCCTCCTCTTGTGCATCAATTGTTGAGATTATGCGCTAATCAGGATAGTAAATACCTCTTGGAAGCCTTACGAAAGTATTTCACCCTACGCTTCTCGCAAACTGACGATACTGACACTTTTGAGACTATAGGTAAGGAAAATATAGTGACGTAGTTTAATTATATAACAATGTATTGTATAATATTAATTAACTATATAACATAATTATACCATTATATTATAAACATAAAAACATATGATACAAGTATATGATCAATAGAATTTAATTGTATAATATAATTTTAAAATTATGTAAGGAGAGTCTAAAAGAATTAAATTTTAATTGTTATAATTTCTGAGTTACATCTTTAAATTATGTATGATATACATATTTTTCTTTGCGGATCTTAATTTTTAATTGGTGAATTACAGATGTGGTAAATCCGAAAGAAGTTCAAGACATTGAAAGTACAGTATTGTATCATATATCTCAAGCGGCAGAATTGAATCACCAACATATAAGAGACTACATCAAGTATTTCAAAAGCGTGTCACATACCCCTGAAGCTATATTAGAGCCTTTCATGCTGTCCGTGCTGCTCACAGTTGCTTCTATTGATGAAAATCAGGTGATCAATACGTTAATTCTTGCATATCTTAATGCTTATCTTATACTTTGACTCAATGTAATGTTGTAGATTTTCGAAATGCTGCGAGCGGTCATTAATAAACGAAACGAAAATGACAATAAACGGAAAAATAGTGCGTGGTTGAGAAAATTGATTCCCGATTCTTGTAGCATAACGGCTGTGATAGGAAACGTCATCGAGGCGAGGTAAATATGCAGTGCATTATATAAATACCTTAATATCAAATCTTTTAATACATTACTACATTATTTTAATTATATAGTAACAGGGATCGTCATTTAGTATTGAAAAGCCTCGTGGATCTCGCATTTGTTCTTATGGCTGCTGAGAATAAAATGAAAACGGGTGCGCATCCTTTATGGCAGATCGGTACAAAGATACTCCAAAAGATTATGAGAAAGCATCACGAAACGGTCGCGACTATATTTCAAATGTTGATTGATAAAATAACCGCCGGTGGATCGTGTATTTCTCAGTATACCGGTAGGATCTGATAAAGCTCGTTATTCATAATTTAAACATTGGCACAGCTGTTATTATTTGTCGTTTATTTACAGATTGTTTAGCGTATATGTGCCGCAAGTTAACAGTTCTGGTACTGGACCATCAAGATTCTATAATAATGCTTTTCGACCAGATCTCATCTGTACCTGGAGAGATTGCCATTTTTATCGTATCCGCGATATTTCCATTGATACGAGTCTCAGTCAGCATAAGAGAACATTTAGTCTTAACATTGAGAAAGGCTCTCTATAGAAAGGGTACGTCTAATCGACAAATGGCGGTCAGTGGGATTTTGGAAATGTTAAGGAATGTGAAAATGCACTCTCTGAGCGGCCTCGCGATGAGCTCTAGTCAGTACGGCAATTCATCGACTGGCGCGAGTTCCACGTCCATCTTGACTCAGGTTTTATTACTCGTATCGTTGGAGTCGATAAATTTTCGCAACTGTAAAATTACTAATTGTTCTGATATTGTTTCGCAGGTGACATTAGAGAGAGGTGCTCAAGCAACAGGATCTACCGCAAGATACAATAGAACTTTATGTTACGATGTATTGGGCATTTTAAGAAGATGCTTCACTCATGAATGTGAAGTTCGATTACACTTATACAATGGTACGCGAGATTAGAAAAGAGATTATGTTACCTTCTTCGCTAAAAGATTATAAAGTAATTAATTAATCAATCTAGGTTTATATGAAGCCATGTTGAAAAATATCGAAATAACGGAGTACATATTAGAGATGATATTGCCGCATTTCAAAACCTTTTTTGAGGCGGACGAGAACGTTGTGGTACCAGTTAAGCTGGAATTATGTACGGCTGTCCAAGGGGACCAAGTTGTATTGCAAGAACCTCTGGCGGAACTGATACTCACACTGCAAAAGATTTACATCAAATCGGCCTTAATGAAATCATCTTTTATAGATGAATTGGCTGTTATCTTGGAATCGCTCTGTAGGCGGATGCCGCGACTTGAGACAGAACATCTTAATCTGGTGAGTTAAGTGGAAGATTAGACTTAATAAAATTTAAAATTATTTGCAATTATAATATTTTAATATTATTATCTTTGACATTTTTATTTCAACAGGATGACAAACTTGACATAAGCAACTCCAGCACCAAGGCTCAAGAAAAATTACAGAATATTCTTTTAACGATAAAGATTTACGAAGCTCTCATATCCTTTAGAATCGGCGCCTGGTCCGTAAACTGTACAGATACCGCGCAAAATGTTAAAAATTTATTCAAAGGATACATGAGATTTGTTGAATTTACCAAGGTAATTAAATTATATGTTGCATGTATTTGTAATTGATATAAACCTTATCTTCAATTCTGTAGCACATACCAAAGGCTAAGAAGGGAGAAGGGAAAAATAAAAAGACACAGAACGATGCAAATAATACGACTATAAAGAAAGCTGGCCGGTCGGGCAGTATAAAATTACAGCCCAGCATCATGGACTTGTCTACAGTGCACAAAAGTTTGTCGCTCTTCTACTTGAAATCCGTTCCCTGGGCAACTGCGGATCAAGCAGCCATACTGATAGATTACCACGATTTTTATCATTATGTCCTGCGAACACTGTTGCAAATTTTGCATAGTGTTAAGTCGTTAACGGAATACAATTTACGGAAGCATAAGGAACAATATATGAAGACCTATTTCGAAATTGGAAAGTAAGAAACATTGTGAAAGTGATCTGTGTTCGTGCAGACTCTAAATTCTTCCTTTTTTCCTTGCAGATTGTTGTATGATTACATTATACTAGATTTAAACAAAGTTCTCGAAACGGACGAACCGGGCACTATATTAGCATTGGAATGTTTCAAAGAGTTATGTTGCTTAATCTGCACCATCTTCTCTTCCGAATTGTCGCTTTTCCTCGACATTGTTGTTCGTAAGTGTTTAAAATGTTAAAATAAGGGAATGCATACTCCTATCATATGTAATATTCTTCTTACAGCTAATAAGTCAACCCAAGCGGAAAATCTTAACGCACAATTGGAGAACATGACTGCTGCTTTACGTGCGAGCTTCAGGACATTCTTTAGCGAGAAAGAGGAACATGAGGAGAATTCCAAACAGATACTTAGCATATTATTGGATATTATATACCAACTGACGCAGGAGATCAATTTTTATGAAACAAATGGCACTGAAGTCAGTACCTTTTTTATAATAATTTTCATCAAATAAAAATAGAGAACATACAAAATACCATTAAAGAACCTGTTATCTGTTAAGGTATTTGATTCGATGATGAAATTCACACAACTGGAAAATATGAATCTTCAAGCTTCTTTGACTATTTTCCAAATTCTGTTATGGATAGAAGAGCGTAACAAGGAACATGGGGAGTTATTAATCGATATCGCTCAGGCGTTGTGCGACAAAATGGGTAGCATCGACAAGGTATATAATGAGTATATAATAATAACGTATATGAGTTCTATTGTAATATTTATCTTATTGTTACCGTACGTAAGAATGCAAAGAGAAAGAATTTCTCGTTAAGTAGTATATTATTATTTAATTGCAGGCTGACGTATCGGAAAATAATAAATATAAAATTATCCACGAAGATGCAGCGGACAAACTTTACAATTTGGTAAATAGCTCGGTGAAGGAAAAATTGGACAATGTATCTTGGTTGTTGGTGCGTCTTAAGGCCGAGCAAAATGTCGTTTGCTCACCTGGCACGGATCTCGAAGAACGTATGTACATTTCCATATTATATATAAGCTCTGTATTTATTTTCTCATAGTAATATTAAAATCTCCAAATGCAGATCAAGAAAAACTGAGAACGCAAGAACGAAGCTTATGCAGACAGCTGTCGCACATTATACAGATACTTTATACTTTAGCTAACGTCGCTATTAAACCGGGACCATCCACGGACATTATGTTTAAAAATTTACAAGTCTTGTACAACTTGCTTAGCAATCTTACAAAATATTTCCATGGAAAATCCAGTAAACAAAATGCAGCGTTTCAATCAGTGAAGTAAGTCTCTTTCATACTTTATAAATTTTATTAAATAAATTTTATTGATTTTTTCTCTACAAAATACAAATTTTTCATATGATTTCAGATTTATTCAAGTGATTCAGTCAGCTGGGAAACCATTAAAATCTGCGTTTTATAATTTAATAACGCATACTGAGGTATTCATCTAAAATATAATTTAATCTTGTTACATGTAGAAATAATAATATATATTCGCGTGTGTATATAGGAAAATCAAAATGTATCAAAGAAGGCTGATTCAAACACGCAAAAGAACAAGATTTTGAGGGAGACCAAAATTATACCCCGCGTGGTATTTGAAATCGAACAATTTCACAACGAGGTTTTATCACTCGATAAAAAGACCGGCGTAAGTATTTATACTGTATATTTAAGAAATTGATATACTATATTTAGAAGAGATAAATTTGAATGAGAGAATAGAAGCAATTGTGATGTATGTATTTATTTAGGTTCCACTTGAAACTTACATAAAGCACAGCGTAACGCGAGATTTCCGTATAAAAAACACGCAATTGGCGGAAGCACTGGAGAAGATGGATATAAGCACGGTAGGAAAAAAAAATACGATAAAGTATTGTTCAAAGTTTGGTATCCCTTAATCTTTATACTCGACATTCTATTTAACAGCTAGATACACAGAACTCTCGTCGCAGCAACGACGCATCTAATTCAGATATAAATGCGTCTGTCGAATCGTCTACAGAAACACCATCTTCAAAACGACCTAGGAAAAGCGACACGTCCTTAAAATCGCCTACAGAATCCCCACCTTCAAAACGTTCTAGAAGATCGTCAGAATCTTGAAACCACAAGTGCCTTATCTGAGGTGCTTCGTACATCTTTGACCCTCATTTTGATACAAAGTTTAATTTTACATTCTACATTAATAATAAGTAAGTTTTTTTTTTTATAAAAGTCTAGTTACATCATGGGTCATATATAAAGAAGAACACGTTTATTAAGTATAAATATTCTATTACAATGTTGAATTAAAGTATAATAAACTAAAATACAATAACTCGCGTCATCTCATCAATCATGGGATTAGTAATCCTCTAGTTTATATAAGGTTTGTTCGCGTCGCATGCCCCACCATGCTCCTAATCACTCCAACGCACTCCAAAAACTCATCTGCTCCAATCGCCACCTTTTATCCGTGATCCAAGTGCTCTTAGTGTTTATTGGAGTATGCGACGCGAACAAACCTATATTTTCATTTTATTTGCGATGTTCCGTTCTACTTACCATTCTTGACTCAGTGAACTATATACCATGCTGGAATGTGAATTTCCACGTTAGAGCCCGGGCCACAAGATAAAGACAAGTTGCTTTGCAGCCATTTCTATCTCTGTTTAGCGAATTTTTGATTGATCAATGGTTTTCTATCGTTCTCAAAAAGTACAGTAACAGAAAAGGAGAGTTGGGCACAATTCTCCATCTCGCTCGTTTCATTTTCTTCTAGAGTAAAGTTCAAATTCCAGTATAGGATTTAGTTCACTGGCCTGACACGACTTAAAATTGTACTAGAGACGAATTATGCGACAAAGTCCAGAGGCCTGTTGAATCCACCCTTTCTGTTCATATATTGCCTATATTTTCTTTTCAAAATGACATGAACCGCACCTACGTCGTTTCCCTCTACCTTCTTGCCTTTAGTGGTGTCAAAGTCGCAGAATCCCATTATTCTCATCATCTCTTGCTCCTCGGGTGTTTTGCCTTGAAGATCTGCCTCTGTAATACAAAAGTACAGTTAATTTTTTTCTAATCGTTACATCACT
This sequence comes from Temnothorax nylanderi, assembly GCF_030848795.1. NCBI lineage: Eukaryota > Metazoa > Arthropoda > Insecta > Hymenoptera > Formicidae > Temnothorax > Temnothorax nylanderi. The sequence continues at coordinate 530,339 of NW_027249186.1, read as the reverse complement.
TTCTTTTAACGGTGTATTAATCTTTTAAATGCACAAAGACATAAAGTGCTTTTTTAAAATAAATATATTGGAGGAGGATCTGGATACCTGTGATAATGGGCCGTTCATTTGCTGAAGGTTTCGGCTTTGTCCTATTCGATCTGTCGCGCGATCTATCGCGCGATCTGGATCTGCTGTATGATCTCCTATGTCTGTCTCGGTCGCGTTCTCGCTCCCTATCCCTGTCCCTCGACTTTACCCTGTCTCGCTCTACGGATCTATCAACATTTAGGAAGCTCAATGTTTACGAATGTCGACGGGACGTAATAGGTGAAACAAAAGGAAATCTTTTTCAGACGTACCTCCGTCTTCTCTCTCGCGACCGTCTTCTCCGTCGATCTCTGTCGCGATCTCGTTCTCGGGACCGATCTCTCCGTCTTGCTGGCGATGGAGTGCGGCTTCGACCCATTCTATAGGTGTTCAAATTCACATGTATTTTTAACGCTTCACTTAAATTAATTTAGAGACGTAAAGATTAAGAAGATCGCATAACAACATCGTGAAAGGGTTGGAGAACAAGCAAGACCTTGAAATATTGATTTTAATTAAAAGTATGGTCTCTGTTGTGCAATTAAGCTTTTATTGCATAAATAAATTTGTGGTACGCATAAAAAAGCTATAATTTTTTAATAAATTAATACGAAAATTACGCTCGTGAGTGGTTGATACTTACAGGGATTTTTAATTTCGTTTAATTTAACAAAAAACAAAGTAAGAAAAGAAAATTTCTTTCTCGCATTAATTTCTAAATAACATTTTCGCGCACTGTACAGGTTATGTTCTTCAGGTGTTTTCAGGTACTCACGCGCCACTGCGGGTGCGGCGACGCGTTTTAAAAGAATCGAAGCATAACATTGCGCTAGTTTCTTTCATTGTATTTTATAGTTCATGGCTATGCCGGGTCATTGGCCTAGTTTACACCAATCACTTGATACGCGTATTAAATAGTAAATAACTAGTAAATTAGTTTGATTATTGGCTGATCAGCTCAAATATACTATTTGATACGCGTATCAAAAGATCGGTGTAAACTAGGCCATTATAGGCATGGTGTTAAAGCCTTGTGTACACGATACTAGAAATCGGTCCGAGTTTCGGTTTAAGCCAATCAACTTGCAGCTCTTACAGAAAAGCAGCAGTTTCATTGGCTTAAACCGAAACTCGGACGCAGTTCTAGCATCGTGGACACAAGGCTTTACAGTTTCGAGGATGCGCAGTCGTCATTTTCTTTGACCAATCAGAACTTTATCCAAGATGCCAAAAGCAATATGGCTCCTTCAATATTATTGTGAAGTATATTATAGTTAAAGGTTATATATATTGTGTTTAGATATTAGATATTCTATTTTTGCGGAGAAGCTATGCCAACGTGCTGTCGTCGTCATTCACAGTCCTCGTCATCATTGTCTTCCCGTTGACTTTTGTAATTTTCACTTCAATAAGATACATAACCGACCTCCAGACGTACGCGGCGGTTTATTTTACCGAAAATGTACAAAATGTAAAATAAAAACATGTTCTGGAAAAATAGCATTCCTTTATTTATAATTGTTTTAATATAATATCACTCCTACACTTTCTTTTATATTACAATCAATTACACGTCTCTACAACTTAGAACGGTGCTCATAGTTCAATCTTAGATTTCAGATTACAGAAAAGCTTATCTTAAGATGCTGCAAAGGCTATTTTATTATAGCATTTTATAATAAACTTAAGACGATTTTAAATATAACATTGTGTCAGGAATATTGTTCTTACAGTTTGCAATACGAGTAATCATTTCTGTATACTTCCTTATTAATAACGTTTTCTAATTCCTTATTTGCAATATTTATTCTTTATTTACTTATTAATGTAGAAATTGTTTTTTTATCATTAGTATATTATGTATTATATTTTTTTAATTAATTTGTGAGGTTTCGTATTATATTTACAAATTTTTTATTTTTGTTTGCATTTTTGTCACAAACTGTGACTAATGCTGCATTTAAATGTGGCGCCACATTTTGGATAAACATTTGATTGGCTGTCGTATTCTCCGGCCGCCATTATGCGCAATGTTACACCTGTCTTCTAACACCATGATTATAAGCGGCGCGTTATTTTCACAGAACGTTTAATAGCTTTGTCGCTCGATTACGTTGGAAATCGATTAATAAAGCGTATTCTCGCATCAGATTTTATATTATATTATATTTGTTTTTATAACAATTGCGATGCAAATTATAATTATATCGTGATATATGATTGGGTTTGAAAAGAAGATCGATAAATTTCAAAGGTCATTAGTTTTTTATTGACAACATGTTTTTATTGTAGAAAAACAAGAATTAATTAATGGAACTTATTAAAATTGCAAAAATAGTTCCTCGTAACGAGAGGAGGCTATATTATTGAACATTGATATGACAAATCTGGAGACTCTCTCTTCAAATGTTACTGAAACAGCTTTGACAACTTCCTTTGTATTTTGGGATACGACATCGTCAATAATTTTATGCAACTCGGCTAATTCTTTTTTGTCCTCAGTGAACTTATATTTGAATGATTTGATGTCACATTTGGTGGTTGCTTTCGACGCAAATATATATTTTTTGCCGTTTCTGGTTATCACTTTTAAGTCCAGGCCTACTTTCAATCCTACGTTATCTGCAAAAAATACATTCTAATAATAAAATAAAATAAATACTTTAAAAAAGTAATACTTTAAATTTTCTATACTAAAAGAAAAAAAAAGTTTTGTCTTCTCTCTAAACTTTCCTTTTATTTTAAAGTAAGATCGATTATTTTACCTGAAGTAATGTCAGCTGGCCCCTTATGAGCAACGGGCACCAACAGATGTATATCAAAATCATACGTGACGTTTACATAAACATGTCGTAATGAGAAATCAATATCGAAGTGGAGCTTTTCAATATCTGCATTAACCGAATTTACGACGAAATCACAAAATTCATATACTTTCGCATCTTTGAGATACAATTTAATATTATTTGCGTCAAAAATAACTATTTTGTCGAGAGTTAGTGGCTCGCCTGGTGGAATGTTCAATTCTGGAAATCCTGCGCAAACTTTATCTTTTACACTATCGATGCTGTTTGCAATGCATTCATTGTAGTTGGTGTCCTTGTGGCTACAGGCGTGAAGGTAGGAAGCTGCAGGATTTAAATCATTTTCTTTAACTTGCGACTTTAAATTAAACTGTTTACGATTGATTTATACATTGATAATAGATTTAAAATCTTGGACAAAATGTTTTCTTTTAATTTTATAATCTTTAAATTTTCAGCAAATATTTATTTAAAAATTTTTTTATTTAAGTTTACTTAAGGGGATGCTGGAGCCGCAGGCGAACTCGATCAGCGTCGATAAAGAAGTGCTCACCGACTATATCTGTCCTTGTATAGACAAGGATATAGACAAGGATAGCACCTAACCTTGCATCTTCCACTGGTCTAAGTAATATCTTTTTTTTAGGCTTCAAATCTTACTTCTAATTGCACGATATTATTCCTGACAGTTTTTTGTAGAGGGCTGCATCACTATTTTCTATAGAAAAACTGCAGAATTTTTGTATAAAGCAAATATTGTCGTCAGGTGAAGACAATATTTATAAAAATAAAATTTTTTTTTAGTTTATCAGAAAAAATCATGTACAGCCCTCTACATTTTTGTGCGTACTTTAATCGTGTAAAAGGATTTTCCATTCTGTTCAGCCAATTCAAAGATATTGCTTAGACCGATTATGCCTTGTCGCTGTCACTCCAGGATCCCCTTAAAACATATGTACGAAAAAAATTATATGTTGGTGCTTTTCGAAAGATTTTATACAAGCCAACTGATGCCTACTAAACGTCTCTAAAATAAATATAAATGAGAAGCACTCATAATATAACAAGCTTTATTTATGTGTAGAACAGAATAGTCCGTGAGTACATATATATAGCGATGGAAATAAGAACACATTTTTTTATTTACTTACGTAGTTTCGCTGTAACATGTGTTGTTATAAGTCCAAAAGCAAAAATTATGGCAAACATCTTCCAAACAAAAGAAATTTATAAACTTTTACTTTTAACAAAGTAAAGTAACGATATACACTATGTGTATATAAAAAACAGCAGTATGTCACCTCGAAAGCAACAAAGATTACTGATGAATCCACGTAAACTGATCAAGCTTATATATATTCGTGTTGCCTTTCACTTCCATTGAACATTGGACTGCCAGTTAATTTTGTCAGTGACATTGATCCTACAAATACGTCTACTTTGCATTTATAGGATTTTAGTAGATTCGCCGAATTAATGAATAGAGTATAAAAAAAATTTTTTTTTACGAAAGAATATAGTTTTATTCTAATAAAAATACATAAAACTATATTATTTTATTCAATTATTACATGTAATATTAAAGCTACATGTTTCCACGTGTACAAAATTTACTAGTTTGCAATTAATAAACATAATTTTTTTAAATTGTTTGTAACTGATCATTTATGCTTTGTATAAACAGTTTTGTATCCCTGTTAAATAAATGCTTAATTGTTAATGTAATAATTAGTAAATTTATTATTTCATTAAAATGCAGAATATATATATGATGTATTATTGAATTAAAAATAAAAAATTTCATTTACATAGAAATATACACATAGTAATATAATCTGCAATCTTTTCAAATCGTTAAATTTCTATTTGTCTTATTTACAATTTCTTTTTAGTATTCTTACAATAGACACACGCGATTAAATATCAAACATTTTATTAATCAGCTTGTTAATATCAGCTAATTACCGTCTCTGTAATATGTCAAAGAGAATAAGATTGTAGGAATAGAGGGAAAATCGATAACAGATAAGTAATTGATGTAATTATGAATTTGACTACATAAATTCCATATCAATGCTTAGTCTTATAATGCTAAAATAACTCGGTAACCTTGGCATTTTACAAAAATACTCTCTCACTGGTTCTCAGAATGTGCTATAAAAAGTTGTGCCATCTTTTTATTCTACAGTATAAATTAAAAAATCAATATTAAAAATTAACATACATTAAGCGTCTATTTTAAGAAGTGAGAGAAACCATTTGTATTTCGTGTATTTTCGTTTATTTAAGGCTTGAAGAATATGTGTTTCCTAAAAATTTAAATTTAAAAATACTAGTGAAATTACATGCCTCTAAAGAGATCAGCGCGCAAGTAAAAAATATAGTATGTAACGTATTTTCGATACAAATATATAAAAAAAACCTTAAATAAACATCTGGCCCTTAGATCGAATATAATTAATTTTTTTCTACTGTAAAGTTCCTATAACAAGTCATACATTTTCGGGAAAGAATTCTTCGTAATTAGATTGAGTTACAAACATAAATAAATTTTTATTTCGCCACTCAAATAATAAACAACAATGGGAATATTAATCGACTCTACTGGCCATTATAATCGCCAAGACAAAATACAACCACAATTTGGCTCGATTATCGTCAAGACGCTCTTTTAACCAATATAAGCTGATGTAATCTTTGATACTTATACAGGGTGTATCAGAATGTTTGGTACTTTTTTCATATTTAGATAGAGCGAGCCAAACTGAGTCGAAAAGTCATGTACCATTTTGCAATTTTCGCAATAGTTGATGAGTTATTAATGATTAAAAATCACCGTATTGGCCCGGCCCACCGCCAAATCCAAGCGCGCGGCGAGATGCGGCCGCCCCGCGGTCGGCGCTCGGGCAGTTGTTTACTTCAAGCGGCACGAGCGGCGCGTAACGCCGGGCCCCCGTCCTGAGCGATGATAGTTTCTCGCCTTTTTTAAATAGAAATAAAATTTTCTAACAACATAGAAAAATTTTTTGTGCGTACTTATGTACATACGTGTGTACATGCATACACAGTAAAATATCAATTGTACTGCTTAAAAAAGCGATTACTCAATTTACTTTTTTTCTGTTAGTAAGTAACGGTTGTCTTTAAGAAAGAATATTTTCTTGATAATAGTCTTAAAATGTACAAATTTTAGAAAGAGTCTTTATCATGTACTCGAAAGAAGAATTTATACTCCTTCAAAGAACATAATAAAATTTTATTAAAGAAAAGTCAAAATAATAAATAAAGTAATATGAGGACCCTCGAGATTAAAATAGGAGAAGTCAAGGCTATGAGGGTCAGACGCAGATCACAGTGCGTAATATCAGAAATAACTGACTTATTCGTCGTTTTAATACATTACATCGATCCGTACGTTTCGGCTCAGCTTTGAGCCATCTTCAGCGGTAGTTACAGAAGTTAAGTTACACGTTCTCCGTACCGTATGGTGAGTTTACTGATTCAAAGTATCAGAAACATAGACCAATTGATCCATATCTGTAAATTTGTTCAATTAATGTTGAGATATTAAAAAGATCTCTTAGGAAACTCACCATTCGGTCTGAAAAACGTGGAATACAGATAAAACGGTGAAAAGTAACTAAATTCATGTGAAACTCAGTATTTGGGGGATTTTGGGGTCGCTGATTACGAATCTGAACGTAAAATTGTGAAATTCAAAATGGCGGATGCAAATATGAGAAACGGACGAAAATTCCAGTAAATGATCTGAAAACTCTTACTGGAGGGTTTTTTGGGTCGCTGATCACGAATTTGTAGCTAATTTGTTAAAAAACAACAGAAAAACCGTGTTAATTAAAATTCTACTCTAGGAGATGAATTTCTACCACGTCCACGCCGTCATCTCTGGGTAACGCTAAGAGTAGAATTTCAATTAACACGGTTTTTCTGTTGTTTTTTAACAAATTAGCTACAAATTCGTGATCAGCGACCCAAAAAACCCTCCAGTAAGAGTTTTCAGATCATTTGAATTTCACAATTTTACGTTCAGATTCGTAATCAGCGACCCCAAAATCCCCCAAATACTGAGTTTCACATGAATTTAGTTACTTTTCACCGTTTTATCTGCCCATGTTGGATCTGAAATTTTGAATTTATCCCTTTAAGCAGCCATAACTATGACGCCATATTGAATTGCGCATATATGCCACACGCCTTTCGAAAGCTCTTTTCAAGACGAACATTTTCCGCCCTTAGTCATTAAAATCCGTCCATACCAATTTTGGACAGATGGGGGGTAAAAGTGACGTGGATTGTCCCATATATATATATATAATAACAGCTTATGACATAAAATTAGGAACAATAACAGTAATACTAATAGATTTATAACATCAAGTTATATATATATTGTATAATTGTATATGTGATTGTAGAATTCCAAAAGACATTCAGGTTAGAAAACTTTGGCTAGATCGCATTGGTTCAGCTATCGACAATGAATATGAATACCATCTTGCTCGTTTCGTCACCCGTCGTCGCCATCTTGGTTGGCAATTTTCGTCCCACGTCTCCGGCTTCACTACTCCTCTCTGACGCTCCATCCAGATATTCCTACATCTTGTCCTAAAATGACCCAAATTACCGACAATTGCAGTCAAAGCTCGTTCTTTGAAACGGCTTTATAGATCGCAAAATCCTTTTACAGGAGTAAAGTATAGGTACTAATGAAGAGTGGGATTATAAAAAATTAGTGATAATTGAAAAAAAATGTAAAAATGCTGTCACCTCATAACCTTATTTTCTAATATAAACAGTTGTATAAGTTATATGTACGAAATGAAATGTTCCCACTCTTCAGAATACGTGCACAAACAATAACGTACCTTTGAAATTGAGATTGAAAGCCTGGAAAAAAAATTAGAGCTTCGAAGAAATCGTGCATATTTTCCACAAAAATATACACGCAGGCTAGTAAGCAGAGATGGCGCAGCAATCGAAACAAGGACAGATGCCTCTCGTTAGACAAGGACAGATATAGATATATGACATTGAAAACAGGATTAGAAATGTTGACATTACCGACATCGAGGAAGTTCGACCTTCGCTTTAGGATCCCTTTAAAGGTGCGATTTCACGATGACGCTCGACGCTGGATTCGAGCGTCAAATCTGGTCACGTGATAGATTTCAGCCAATCCAGTGGTTAGGTTATATTTCGCGTCCCTCTGAATCTAATCACGTGACCAGATTTGACGCTCGAATCCAGCGTCGAGCGTCATCGTGAAATCGCACCTTAAAGGCCGTGGCTGCACCAGTTTCTGATTGGTCAAAGAAAATGACTACTGCGCATTCTTGGACTTGTTACACCTGTCTTCGTACATCATATGGTTTAACCTATTTAAAATTCACTCTTTTTTTCAATCAGCATTACAATTTAAAGTCGAGGTTTAATTAATATGAAAGTTTCGTTAAAAATGACAGATACTCGACAAATTTAATTACCAATTAAGGGTCGGCAGGAGACACGGTGGAGACCTCTGTCGGGTTGGTTTAGCTGCGACTCGCTGCGAGTCCGTATTTTATTTATTATAAATTTTTAAGAGCAAAAATGCAAAATCGGGCTCTTTACCTCCCTGCATTATTATATAAAAAGTATATAAAAAAAAATTCACGAATCTATGTAACTTATTTTATGAGAAATATGGATATTACGAATTACGGATTCGTACCGTAGGGGAGTCGACCCCTTAAGGGTCGACAGGAGTAACACCAGTGATCGGCAAAAATTCTGTTTTTAGTAATGATATCGGCGGTTATTTGTAATTAATCAAAAATAATAAAAATTTTAATGTTTTTAATTTTAATTAACAAAAAATTGGTAATTAATAAAATACTAAGCTCTAAATTTAAAAAAATTATTAATTAATTGAAAATGTAATACTCCGTTTGAAAAATTTATAAATAATCAGAAATATATTGCTTATAATTTAAAAATTGGCAATTATATAAAATAAATTGTCAATTTTTAAAAAAATTAGGGGAGACCGGGGCTAAACCGCCAGTTTTTTTTCGGTGCTGATTTTTAACAAGAAAATAAATAATTTTAGTTAAATGTGGTATACCACTGTAAAGAGTGAACCTTTAGCTACAAAATTTATACAGGAAATTTTTATCTATGTTGCTTTGTTTAACCGGTATAGAGCAAAAACGACAACGGTGGAAAAATTAAAATCTCAAAAATGCCGGGGTCGAACCGCCACCCCCCCGGGGCTAATCCGCCACACTGCATTTTCAATACATATACGTACATCTAATCCTGAAAAATGATAGGATACATTTTAATAATTGTTTTTTAAGAGAAAAATATAAAAATTTATTTAAAATTTTTATGCAAAACATTATTAAAAAATAATTGTTTTACCTATTCCATAAAACAATTTAGGCACGTGAATACAGAGGTTAACCAAATCGTAAACTCCCCAACGGCACGTCACATTGTCAACGCGGGCAACCACGGGGAATACGCGTGACGGCGTTCCGGTGCCATAGGATCAGCGCGGACCCTCGAGCAACCTAACCAAGCCGCGTTTCTCGTGGGGGAGCGATAAATAGCGACAGGGGGGTTAGAAAAGCTCGCGGTGGAGCGCGACCATTTTACCGACTCGACGGCGTCCTCGCGCCGATTCCTCGACGCGCCGACGACGACGACGACGACGGCCACGACCACCACGACGACGACGGCCACGACCACCACGACGACAACGGCCACGACCACCACGACGACGACGACGACGATGACCACCACGACGACGACGACGACGACGACGACGACGATGACCACCACTGACACCACCACCACTACAACGGCGGCGACAATGACGCCGAGACGATGCGGCGAACGCTGGACGATGCGGTCGCACGCGCGACTGTCACTGACACAACGACCAACAACGACGATTTACCGCGGCCGGGAGTCGGGACGATCTACAGCGCGCGCGGTATGTCAACTCTTGCGCGGAAATCGCGGGATCTCAGAGCCGTGCCGTGCCTCGCCGTACCTCGCCGACGTGCCGTGAGCGTGAGCAATCTCGAAAACAACGGTCCGCCATCTTCGGTCGGCCAAAACACCCGTTTTGCGATGATACGTGCGTACCATTTCCCTCCTACACAAACTGACGCACGTGCAAGGGAAGACAGAATCACGCTCGAGGGAAACCTAACCTGAAATCGCCGTGAACTGCAGTCGTGCGCCCGGCGCACCACAGTGGAGAGACTGGCGGACCAGCCCCGGGTGCTTACTGGCGGATAAGCCCCAAACATAAGTTTCAGGTTTGATCGCCCACGAAATATTAGACATCAACGATAATGAAAAAACTACACTGGATTCGTGTTCAGCATGCATTACTCTTTATAATCACGTACCTCGAGATTTGGAGAGCAAACATTATTGCAGATATTACAAAATTTCCACGCGCAGAAAATTTCACTTTCACCTTCCGAAAACACGTTTGCCCTCGTAAAAATCATAACACGGCAGGTAACCTGCCGAAACTCCGTTGGTCACATGGGTACTATAAGCAGCGTTTACAATGTTAATAGCGAGTTCGCACAATATACAGGTTCCGAGATATTTGATTTGGCGGTTCAACCCCGTTGGCGGTTTAGCCCCGGTCTCCCCTACTTATTTGGGAAAAAATATTTTTAATTTTTTGAAAAATTAGTAATTTTTAAAAAGTAAATTATTTGATAATTATTAGAAAATATATTTGAGAGATGAGAGATGAGAGAAGAGAGAGATGAGAGATGATAAATAATCTTGATTGAAAACTTCTTGGAGAATAAATACGCTGTATCTGCTGATACGTTTATACAATAGAGGAAAGTCCCCTATTATGAGATAGGATCCTAATATGGTAGCACTGCACTGCAGCGTCACCCGAACCGTTGAACACGAGGCTATTCGCACGACGCACGCTTGGCTTTCTACTCTGTATTTAGTTAAATTTTTTGGTTTTTTGTTAGTATTTTTTAAGTATACAAATACAAATTTACATCATGAGTGAAGACAAAGTGAATCGTGATCGAAAAGGAACCAAACAAAGCAGCGGATATGAAAAAAGACCAAAAGCATCAAGTAAACGACCGTTAAACCGTTTTGAATTGGAGACGGAGGATACGTATGTTAGTACATCTGCAAAAAAATTACAACAATCTGCTAAAGAATACAACATTGAAGTAGATGCTACTGTTGGCTACCGCTTAATAAACTTTATTGCAGTTTTTAGTGCTATTTCGAATGTTGTTGTGTGCAAACAGTGCAAATCGAATGTAAAATTCACAGAAAGTGGAAAACGCGGCTTAGGTTTCAAAATAATCATTTCCTGTGATAACTGCGACAAAACGGAGGTGCCAAATTGCCCATATATCAAGAACAGCTACGAAATCAATCGCAGAATTATTCTTGCAATGCGGTTGCTTGGAATTGGACTGAATGGAATACTGAAGTTTTGCGCATTTATGGATTTACCACGGCCAATTTTTTATTCATTTTACGATAAAATACTTAATACGATTTCTATTGGAACAAAAGCTGTTTGCACAAAATCTATGAAAAATGCAGTTGAAAAAGAAAAAACATTATCAATTGAAAAAGGAAAAACACACGGAATAACTGTATCTGGCGATGGAACGTGGCGCAAACGCGGATTTTCTTCGTTATTCGGTTTAGTTTCTCTGATTGGCTGGTATAGCGGAAAAGTAGTCGATATTGTAGTAAAATCCAAATACTGCAAGCAGTGTGAATATTGGGAAAAAAAATCTGGCACTACAGAATATTCAGAATGGCTTCAAACTCACGCAAGCGAGTGTAATGCAAATCATGAGGAATCAGCCGGTAAAATGGAAGTCGACGCAGTAATCGAAATGTTTCAGCGCTCTGAAGAATTATATCAAGTGAAATATGCTGACTACATTGGAGATGGCGATTCCAAAACATTTAAAGGTATTTTAGATTCTGAGCCGTATGAAAATTTTAATGTCCTAAAAAAGGAATGCATAGATCACGTGCAAAAGCGTATGGGAACTCGTTTACGCAATTTAAAAAAAGTTAAAAAAGGCTTAGGGGAAAAAGGAAAATTAACCGGAAAATTAATCGACGAATTATCGATTTATTATGGTCTGGCGATACGTCGAAATCACGATTCGGTAGAAAAAATGCGGAACGACATATGGGCAACGTTGTATCACAAAATTTCTACGGACGAAGAGCAGCAGCACGAAAGATGTCCGCCCGGTGAAGATTCGTGGTGCTCGTGGCAGCGAATGAAAGCCGCTAATACCTTGGAAGAACATCATCATAAACCACCTCTTTCCCCAGAAGTATTCGAAGCCATTAAGCCAATCTACGTGGACTTAAGCAGTGACGATCTTCTCACTCGCTGCATAGGTGGCTATACTCAAAATAGCAACGAGAGTTTCAACTCAACAGTCTGGGCGATGGCTCCTAAAACGCATTCAAGTGGCAAGAAAGTTTTGGATATTGTCACACATATTGCTGTCTGCGTGTACAACGATGGAATGTTATCCATAATGGAAATTATGCAAGTTTTGGGCATTCAAATTGGATTAAACTGCTACAATTTCTGCACCGAAGCCGACGCACGCCGCGTATCACTGGCTGAATTATCATTGTCTGACGCAGCAAAAACAGCTAGGCGGGCCGCACAATCGAGCAGAAAGGAACAAGAACAAGAAAACATCAATTTGGAAGGCCAATTGTATGGCGCAGGCATTGCAGATTAAAGGTATATCAAAAAATTCTATGATTTTATCATAGGTAAAACTTTAAACGCGTTTTTCTCAAAACTACTTTTTTTGAGCTGGCCGGAAACGTAACTCACTCAAATCTTTACCGATTTACTTGAAATTTTAACAATACCTTCTAAATATCATTATCTAGAGAAAGACGTACGGATTTTTTTTTATGTTGCATATTTCTTTAGTTATTAACAATTTAGTACCTATTATTTTAGGCAAAAATTTTAAGTTTTTTTCAAATGTCCGCCATTTTTGCAAAAAGTGATATAAAAAAATTTCCATACGTCTTTTTTTAGCTTTTTATATGTAAAAATAAAAAACTTTGGGTTTTTGTTCCAGGATGAAAATTGTAGCAGAAATCTTTCCGGCCGCGGAGCGCTTTCCACCAGCAAAGGTTCCCGTCACGCAGCTGTGCAACTGCCATTTTTTTTTTAATAACGTTCAAAAAATTATTTTATACTCTTGAAAGTATAGGTAATAGAGACCTATAAACATATTTGTCATTTCTTTTATACTTTTCCCGAAAAAAATTCTTGAAATTAGGTTATTTTTCGACGCTCTACAGTGGCGTTACCCCTTAATATATAAGTAATAGTTAATAAATTATTCTTGTAAGTCAAATATGTACACATTTATTGCCGTGTTGACTGATTTAATGATAACTGTGTGATAATATAAATATAATTTTTTAATCATTGACTTCGCTTTATTTAGTACTTCTGAATATAAAATTGAAACTTCGAATACATTCATAAATTTACAAAAATTTTATGTTATATGCACACTCAAAGGGAAGGAAAATTTAAGAACAACAGCTTTATACTCATTAATATAATCTAATAAATATCGACTAGGTTAATTAATAGATATATTTTCTCACAATCTTCACGATTATTTTTTTAGTTGTTCAAAGAATGTTGGCATTCTTAAAACAATTTTTCGCTTTATCATTAATGTGTAAAATAAGTGTAATCAAGAACTTTATGATGTTCTCTTCGTCTTGTCTAGTATCTCTGATTGTAATATTGTCAGTTACCTCATATGTTCATGCTTGTTTTTGCCAAAACAACTTGTTTCAGAGTCAAGGATAAAAAATTATTTTTATTTAATTGTTAATTTTCTGAAAAATTAGAAAATATTTTTATTTAATTATTAATTTTTTGAAAAATTAGAAATTATTTTTATTTAATTACTAGCTGGTTACCCGGGCTTCGCCCCGGAGAACATATGTAATAAGACACACAAATAGTCCTCTCTCTCTCTCTCTCTCTCTCTCTCTCTCTCTCTCTCTCTCTCTCTCTCTCTCTCTCTCTCTCTCTCTCTCTCTCTCTCTCTCTCTCTCTCTCTCTCTCTCTCTCTCTCTCTCTCTCTCTCTCTCTCTCTCTCTCTCTCTCTCTCTCTCTCTCTCTCTCTCTCTCTCTCTCTCTCTCTCTCTCTCTCTCTCTCTCTCTCTCTCTCTCCCCCTCCCTCCCTCTCCCTCTCTCTCTCCCTCTCTCTCTCTCCCTCTCTCTCTCTCTCTCCCTCTCTCTCTCCCTCTCTCTCTCTCTCTCTCTCTCTCTCTCTCTCTCTCTCTCTCTCTCTCTCCCTCTCTCTCTCTCCCTCTCTCTCTCCCTCTATCCCTACTTCATGTATAATTCTTTGAAATTCAATCAATTATTTCCCAAAAAATTGGAAAAATTATAAAAACCGGTTTCCAAAAAGATCAATAACAAAAATAGTACACTTTATAGCACTCCCCGGAAAATTCTACCCCTGTTTAATCTATAATTCTTTGAGATTCGGTCAATTATTTCCCGAAAAATTAGAAGAATTGGAAAAACCGGTTTCCAGAAAATCGGTAACAAAAAACTATACACATAGTGGCACTCCCCGGAAAATTCTACCCCTATTTCATATACTTTTGGTAGAAATTTGATCTATAATTCTTTGAGATTCGGTCAATTATTTCTCAAAAAATTAGAAAAATTAAAAAAACCGGTTTCCAGGAAATCGGTAACAAAAAACTATACACTCTGTAACACTCCCCGGGAAATTCTACCCCTATTTCATATACTTTTGGTAAAAATTCGGTCGAATAGTTCAAGAGTGTATAAAGGACATACATACATACATACATTCATTTTTATATATATAGATTTATTTTTAAAAAATTAGTTTTAATTCTCGATTTATTATTAAATTTTCTAAGAATTAAAAAATAATGTTAAACATTAATAATTTTTGTAAAAATAATCTTTTTTTAAAATTAATTACAAATTGTTAGGTAAATAAAAATAAGTTGAAAAAAATTTTTATTTTTTTGGCAATTAATATTGTATTTTGGCTTATTAATGATTGCTTTGACATTAAAAAATAAATAATGAAAATTTTTTTTTTTGCCGATCACTGAGTAACACTACCGACCTCTGTCGGGTTGCTTAGCTGCGAGTCCGTATTTTATTTATTATAAATTTTTTAATCCATTTTGGCTCTTAAAAAATTTATAATAAATAAAATACGGACTCGCAGCTAAGCAACCCGCCAGAGGTCTCCACTCTAACTCCTGTCGACCCTCGGTTTTGTCGTAGTCGGACTAATTCGATTGGTCTAGGGACTCTGGTGGCTTGAGTTTCCGGTTTTTGTTCCAGTTGGCGCTGAATCGACGTATCTCTCGTGATAAACCTCACGGGACGGGACCTGTCGCCTGTCGCCGTTTACATCCCATCGATTTTACGTACCTACAACAATGACGTCAGATGATTGACTTTTACCTAAACATCACGTAAATTCAACTTGACAGTGTAAATTCAGCCGTTAAAGGCCTTCTACAGAAAAACCAAGGTATGTTTCGTTTAATATGTGCGACTGATATTCCGATAATATCAGCCTTGACGTGGCTGCTTTTTGTCACCAAATTGTTTTTCATAAGATAAAATAATGTCGAAACAATTACATGTAAATAGGTGGATTATTAATTTTCGACTGTAACTTACACGATTCACGAAGACCAATTGCGGTTTTTGCATTTAGTTCCTTAGGTCCAACTTGTCAATCCTATTTTCTAAATTGTTTATTCAGAAAGTTAGAAATGGCCGCTGTTCCTTTGATGTTGCTGGAGGAGGATGTTGAACGGGGTGGCAAGGAAAGACCCGATCATGAGATAGAGGATGACTTTGCCTACAGGAACAATGTGCATAATGCAGATATCAAGATACGAATGGGTAATTGTGCAACATTACAGAAATTTAAAATTACGTTGACATATGCTTGCTATAAAGTACTCATAATTGTAGTGATCGTAATTGTGATGATCAACATTTGTAATGATGGTTGTAAAATCGTGAAATTGCAACGTAATCTTGTAATATATGAATGCAATGTTCATTCTAATTAGGCGTTAACATTGAATTTGTCTAGCCTTCTTGCGGAAGGTTTATGGTTTACTGACCGTCCAGATCCTGATGACAGTCGCGCTGGCCTCGGTATTTGTCATGAGCTCGACCGTGAAATTATATGTGAAGGATAAGTAAGTATTCCTCTTCCTTGTATATTTAATTCGCGCTATTAGATGGGAGAAATGTCGTAAATTATTTTGTTTGTTGTCTAGCCTAGGGTGGAGCATGAGTTTAGTGTTTTTCTTGACAATGGGAATTTTAATCGCTTTGATGATCAAAAGGAGGGATCATCCTGCCAACTTGATCCTCCTAGGCGCATTTGTAAGTACGAGAAATAGATGATTATCGTTAACTCCGTTGTACGTGATATCTGTAAGGATTTGCTCTGGGAATTGCAGACGCTGGTGATGGCGTATAACGTCGGAGTCATGGTGTCCATGTACGATACCACAGTCGTCCTGGAAGCTCTCTTTATAACACTGACAGTTTTGCTCAGCTTGACAGCTTACACCTTTCAAACCAAACGAGACTTCTCATTTCTAGGATTCGGGTAAGCGTGTCTTTCTCTCGTGTCTCGATTGTCTCAAGAGAGTTCTACAATCGTCTTCATCTTTCTCTTCACTTTCAACAGATTGTTCATCGGCCTCTGGTGCCTCTTGCTCGGAAGTGTGATGCAGATCTTCGTTCAGAGCACCGCACTGGAATTGGCCATGAGCATCGGAGGTGCACTGTTGTTCTGCCTGTTTATTGTTTTCGACACGCAACTTATAATGCACACTCTCTCGCCCGAGGAGTATATCTTGGCGACGATTAACATCTATCTAGATATAATCAATTTGTTCTCTCATATATTACGAGTGCTTGCTATTTCAAGGCAGTAAACAGTATTATTGCGTTCATCGAAACGTTAAAAATGCGAAAAACAGGTTACTTTATAAATATTATCATGTAACATACATACACATAAATATGTATATGTATATATATATATATATATATACGCGAAATCCAGGTCTATACATAAGCTTGTATTTTTTATCAAGTGTTTTTAGCTCTTGAAATATAATTTAGGGTGCTGTTTTCTAGTATCAGATATAAGGAATGGTCTGTGAATGAAAAAGAGACAAATTTGAAAGTTTTGTTTTTAATATTTTATTGTGACAAACGCAAAAATATATCAAAATTACGATGTTTCCATGGCGGCCGTTACATCTTCTGTATATTTGCCCTTGTCTTTACCCAACGCAGCCAGTCTACCCTTGCTTCGCCTATCGATAATCTTTTTACGGTCTTTATCCATTTTCAACTTAACAATAACCGTCTGGAACAATAATATGGCAAGTTAAATTCGAGAGTGCGAGGAAATTGCAAAGTTGAAAGAAAATTACAACAATATGAGATCAGAGCCAATCTTTCTGCATCAATTAGATCAAGCAAGACTCGTCGACAAATATGCAGGAAAACCCTGCACAAAGTTTCCAAGTCAAGCTATTTGTCTAATTCTATGTGAATGGATTGGGTTAGTTCATCATGAATATAAAGATAGTGCAAGATTCCGATATGTTCTTTAATCATAATATGCCTACATCAGTCTTACCTTGGAAGGATCAATGCCGACATAGACATTAGCACTATTTGCCTTCTCACGTTGAATTCGCTCAATGTATATCACGAACTTCTTCCTGTATACCTGGACAACTTTTCCTACTTGCTGACCCTTGTAGTGGCCACGTACTACCTTTAAAAAAAATGCATCGTAGATACACGTTTGGGTTTAACTCCTATTTCGAATTCCTTTTAAGTGTAAATTCTCCAAAATTCTTGTCATAAAAATGGAGCAGCTTATATTCTCGCTAATATGTATCATGTAAGTTATGCTCACATACTTAGTGTTCATATATTTATATTGTAACATTTACAATTAAAACGTATGCACTCACATGTTTCAGTATTAATATTTAGATATCTTAGTACCCAGTGACATTAATATGAACACAGTGTATAAAGCGCAGAGGCTGGAACTTGAAGCAATCGACTCACCTGTACTTCATCGTCCTTGCGGATCGGCATCGACCGCACATTGTACTTTTGTCGAAGCTCCTTGGACAGCGGCGCGGACATAAGCCGCCGTCTGATGTGAGAAGGCGCTGTGAAGTGCCGCTTTCTGTTCTTCCTGCGCGAGGAGGATACCAGGCGATTGTACTTCATCCTCGTAGACTCTGCAACGAAAATCAATTGTAGATAGGAAATGAGTGATACCGACCTTAAATTTGTTCGCGGTATCGATTTTATTGTTGCTGTATATACTGCGTCGAGACGCAAATGCCTCGCGACGTGACGGTTCAGGTTATACGACGGTGCAACGTGTCGAAGTCGACGCGATTTTTCACACACGCGGAAAATAAGACCGGCGGGCGTAAATAGCGATTCCGCAAATTCTCATTTGTGTGAAATATCGCTTCGTTTCTCGCCGATTCGGCCAGATTCCGCGCGATTAATATCCCACGTAACTCACCGAACAGCTCAACGCGGCGGATTTAACCGGAAGGATAACACTAGGCGAAATGCGACTACATGCGCAACACGCGGCGCAACGAGCGCCGCGACAGCCAATCATCTACCGTCGCACCGCGCACGTAACTACCTCATTTCCGGAAAAAGCGGACAGAATTAGCTCGGGAGAAAGCGGGACATTCAATTATTAGACATCTCGATTTACATAACGACAGAAATTTCACGTTTTTTTCTAGAATTTTTGCCGCACTAGAATCACAACTGAAAAATACTATTAAGCTCTCTTTAACATTTTAAAATTAAACAAATATATATAATTTTTATTTCTGAAAAATATTAATGCTTGAAATGAGACTGGTCGAGTCTGGGAATAATTCTTATCGAAAATTCTCTAAATGACGTTCAATAAAGGCGCACGCTTTCGCAATTCATGTATTTTCAACAAATACTTACAAGTAAATTAACATGATGAATAATTTACATTCATATTCGTATCACTGACATAACGGAGTGTCAATGGCTTGTAAAATGTCTAATAATCTCGACGGCGACGTAGAAATTGATATAAATGTTCTACAGAATTAATCTTGTCGTGATATAAAAGAGATATGCACGGTTGTTTTATTGAAGAAGGAAAGAAATTTGCTTCTCAATGAATCATCGTAACATGATATTTATACTACATTACAGTTCCTTAATATTTAAACAATTTATCAGAATTCTATGTACACGAAACTTTCCGAATAATTATATATATGCAGATGTCTCCATCTTTGTCGCATTTCCTTTCAGCGACATGTTTTCGTAAAAATAAGTTCATTGACCTATTAATCTTTTTATTTTAAAGAAAAATGAACTTTAAAACGATCACATACAAGGAATTCGTTGAAGGATATTCGATGAATCCAAGACATTCAGCATATATATAGATATATATCGAACAACTAATCAACTTCGCAGCGAGATTAATTTACAATTAAAAAAAAAAGAGGTTTCTTTTTTACAAGTACTCTTTTATCTACAGCTTGCATTAGCCACGCATGCTCGTTTTAAGTATGCATTGTATCGTAAGAGAGATTCTCTAGGACGTCATCAGGCTACACAGCCATGCAAACGTACGATGTATATATATTTGGTGTTATCCTTTGATTTTTAGTACAATGTAAAACTAGATTACTTTGTTTCTCATAATATAATCACGTATAATTATCATGTCCTATCCGTAAGTAGCAGCATCGTATTCGTTGTCAGATGCGAGGTGATTTCACAAAAAAACTCTCCTTTTAGCTTCATCATAAAAATGGAGTTTGTCACTTTCAGAGAATGCATTTAATTATGCATTTACATGTGTTCCAAAGAATTGTGCGACTGTAAATTGAAATAAATAATGGCATATCGTGCAATCGTTAAATACGGGAATATAATCGTTATCACAATTGTATGATTTTAAGTAATTTGCGATTTCAGACATATGTAACGTAATATCGTATCGAAGAAAAAAAAATCAGGCGCGATCCAAAGAACAAAGTAATCCGATGACAAAGGGATTTACTAAAATATTCGTCTGAAGTAGAATACTCGCGTTGCTACTATAAATCCTTTTGTTATAAATAACGTAACTATAACCGAACATGGTGACTACAGCTTAACATTATTATTACATGAACTTTTACCATGTACAACTCAGCGATTCTATGTATACAATACCTCGAAATCGTTTAAAATAAATCTGGTAATCTGCATCATTTGCCGCTATCGTCATCGTATAATTACATGTAATAACAAACGTTACAAATCTCCTATAACGCGCTCCTCCCCGAGCAGCACTCGATTGTGAATTGAATTGATTGGTATACAATATAATTCTTTAAAATATAGAAAAAATATACATTCCGTGCCTGTGTGAATTGTATATAGCCGTAAAATCATCACATACTCTCTTTATAAACATACATATACAACAGTTATCCTCCCTCAAAGTTATTACTAATTGCACCGACGCGTTAACGGAGTTAACTTATATATATATATATATATATTCAAAACGAGCCTCGTGCGCATTAACAGGGTGTTCCGGACTAATTTGAAATATAAATTTAGAATCTTAAAACAAAAAAAATTTCCTTTGAAGATATGCTCGCAAACGCTTTGTTCGAAGGATATTCACTTTTGAAGTTACAGAACAATTAAAAATGAATAATTTCGAAATAATATAGATATATCCTCTTTATTGCTTTACAGTAATCAAAATTATTTTAATTATTTTAATTTTGATT
Organism: Temnothorax nylanderi; assembly: GCF_030848795.1. NCBI lineage: Eukaryota > Metazoa > Arthropoda > Insecta > Hymenoptera > Formicidae > Temnothorax > Temnothorax nylanderi. The sequence continues at coordinate 509,484 of NW_027249186.1, read as the reverse complement.
ACTATTAAATAGTAAAGAGGATAAATCTATATTATTTCGAAATTATTTATTCCTAATAGTTCTGTAACTTTAGAAGTCAATATCTCTTGAACGAAATGTTTACGAGCCTCTAGAGGAATTTTTTTTGTTTTAAAAAATCCTAAACATCCTTCATATTTCAAAGTTTGACCGTTTTACTCGGGAACACTCTGTATGATGGCTCACGAAAGGCTCGTTTTATTTTCACTTTTCATGATCCGAGAATATCAGTGCGTGTCTTTCGCATTGCAATAAGATTCCAAGATCAGGCATGGGCGGATTAATTTCAGTTTACCAATGCGTATCGTTATCGCAGAATATAAATTACATAACAATCTGTACAGATATATTTTAGACAACATATTTCTAATCGTGAACTAATTTCCGCATATAATAGTTCGCGAGATATTCCCCCTCAGATTCGGAAGCTCTGTACTTCGTCGCCAGAGATCGGCGCTCTTGACTTTTGATAATCGAATGGTAGTTTATCCATAGGACGCCGCGACACTGATCTCAACGTTATCCAAGAGTTACAAATGCGACGTGTAAAAATTTCGAAATTATGTCACCGCCGTTGTTTCCGGTGACTCAATTATTCATTACGTACACAAACGACAGCCGCACCTAGATAAAAATTAATATTCAGTTCCAAAACGAGTTATCGCGATATATACACGTACAAATAGCGATGGCGATGGGCATTGCGAAGACACACCGATCGTCCCGTACATTTTAGCTAAGGATGCTTCGAACACGAAACGTCTTACGCGGATTATACAAGTTCTTTCGTATCTTCGAGCGTCCTCAGCCCTCGCTTACGGAAGACAACGAGCTACGCGTAGACTCGGTCGTATGGTGTGTTAAGTCAGGAAGATCAGCCGGCAAGCACAATGGTATCGCACTAGGCCCGTAAATCGCCTCTTGCTCCTCCAATTGTAACGCAAACTGTTCCTCGAGTTTCTGTAAGGCGAGAAAGACATGTTAGAAAATCTATTTCTTTACACATACTTAGAGATAAGTAAAATAATTATAGTAGATTATAATTATCGCGTTACTAAATTAGCAATGCAACAGCGTTTAACTCTGAAAAAAAAGGGAAAAGTGTTTTATATTTACAAATGACTGTAGATGCGTCTGAAATGTGGACCGACGATATTTTACAATATTGTAGACTAACCTTGTGGCTATTTTGTACACAGCTTTGAAATCCAACTTGTGGAATCTCTTTCTAGCTCTATTAGGATCTTTTCTTTATGGGATTTACATTTAAGTTGAGGACTGTAATGCAAACTGTATACGCTATTAAACAACCAGTAATTATGGGAACCTTTAAGGAAACCGCGCTTCATAAGTTATTCCGCTAACTCTAATACATAGCCCATGGTAACACCACACTGACCCTGTTATTTCGATATTTAACCGACTAAGCTCTCGTAATGAAGCAACATAATTTACGATTACATTAAAATACATGGACGAGACGACAACTACTAGCGATGAAACTCTTTACTTTGAACACGCACAATCTTAAGAATATACACAAGTTATATCATTTTTTTAAAGCTAAATTATTTCGAAAAATGTTTTTCCTTAATAACATTATTTCCATTTGGTATTTGCGCATTAGAAAATTAATTAGAACTTTACACAAGTTAATTAATAGAGTTCTTTACCGCACTTTTCTTTATCGATGGATTTTGTTTTTCATCAATTACAAACGGATAAAAATGTAATTGAGTGGAAGCAAGAGTAAACAGGGAACACTAACATACATATATGTTATGTATATCTCACACAACAGAACTTAAATATTACATAGACCTCGAGAAGCATGAAGATCTTATCCGATTCGTGCATACTTCCTAGATGTGGAATCATGACTCACAAAAAAAATAAATTAATTTACCGTACTATATGATACGATTTCTGCCATACATGTCCCATAAATTTTATATGAAAAACATAGTTACTTATCTATCTCTAAGTTATGTTAACAACTCCTTGGATAATTGCATAAAAATATATAACACAATCTACATATTTAAACACACATATATGCAACAATTGATATAAATATTGAAGTCCAAAGTTATTGCGTTAGCACTAAAGCGCCAGTGAGTAAAGCAGAGAAGATTATTGATAGTTATTTATGACCAGGAAAGTGCTATGTAAGCAGGGAAGTCTTACAAACGTTTGCAAGAGAACGATAATGAAAAAGATCGCAACACACTTCGACCGTATCTCCGAATTTACACGGTTTAGAAAATGTGCCTTTCTATTACGAGAAGACACGGAGAAGGATTAATAGACATCGCGTGCGCGTGTATATGTAAAACTTCCCCAAATAAAATGTGATATGAACAAAACGTTGAGGATGATTTTTTAGATACTATCTACGGGAGTACGGTACTAGGTCTGGCTTGGAGTAGCTTCGTGAGAGCGTGCCGTTCGACACGAAGGTACCCGAATCCGAGCCACTCATCTTCAGTGACACCCTGGGTATGGTGAAAGACGGGGAAGTGGGAGTGGAATGTGGTAAGCGCGGTAAGCGCGGTAAGCCTGTGGATCTTCTCCAAGTGTCGGTTTCAAAATAGTTAAAAGGGGGAAAAGAGAGACCACTAAGACCAGAAGAAGGCAAATAGTCTTGGTAGCGCTTTTCCAATGCTTCCATTTCAGCCGCCAGATCAGCTTCTATCTTCTATAACAGGTACATCAAGACTTATTTCAGACTTATGTCGAGACCTAGTTCAATACTTGGCGCGTCTAAGTTACTTCAACTGTGAATTCGTATTTCCTTCCCGTTGCGCTCTCGTCAATTTACTTTTCATCTTGATTTACAGCGACTTCGTTTCATTAATGATTAGTCATGCAAGTTAAGCTCCGCGCAAAGCGACGCAAGCTGAATGCAAAAGCGGACATCTCTGTTACAAAAATCGAACGATCGTGTTTACGTCTTACATCCCATATGTAACGGCCTGCTGATCGCGAATTTCTCTGCGTCGGTTTGCGCCGACCTTCGAATTGAACTAAATTCTCACACTGCTACAGAAAATGAGTAAAATCAAAACGTAATTTTGAAAGTAAAGCACATCGCTAAACCAATAGAGAATTAAAAGGCAGTTTTACGTACTATTAGGCCGCAAAGATTAGAAGAATTTTTGCATCCAAGAAACACATCGATAAGACAAAGATAAGATAATTTTAAGATAACATTATCCAAACTGGTGTAATTACCTGCTTGCGTGGCTTAAGTTGCGCCTTCCACTCACGAATTTCTCTCCCGTAGGCCTCCTCCTGTTCCTTCAACTTCAGCGTCTCGTGCTCCATCAACATTTTCCGCTTCTCGTTCTGCAACTGCTCCAGTTCCTTGATCGTAGCGTCGCTCTGGGCCCTCACCTCCTCGAGCTGTCTGGAATGCTTCAGTTCGAATCTCTGCTGCTCCGCCCTGTATCTCTTCTTCTCGTTCTCCTGAAACTTCTTCAGCTTCTCCCGCTCGGCGTCGGGATCCGGCGCGAGTACGGACGACATCGAGATCCTCATCGATTCTCGGAACATCATCTCGCGCGCCTTCATCTCGTTGCGGATTCTCTTCGGCAGATTCCTACGTTCCACCGTTTGTCGCTTAATTAACTCTTCCTCCTTCCTCTGATTCATTCTTTTCATCTGTTCCAGCTCCTTCTCGTGCCGTATGAGCATCTGGTGTCTCTGCAGGAAGAAGATATCCTTGAGCTGCTTCTTGAGCAACTGCTGCCGCTCGTGTATCTGCCGTTCCTCCAGCTCCCAGATAGCCGCCTCTCGGCCGCGCATCAATTGCTGCTTCTGCTGCAAGAACTGCCGCTCCATCAACGCGATCTTCTCGCGATGGCTGTCCGACAGACGTCTCAGCGACATTTCGTGGCTCTCGTTGAGCTTCTCCAAGAAGAGCTTCTCCCGCTCTTCGTGTTCCGCCTCGAGCTTCTCTTTCCGTATCTTAAACGCGCTCTTCCGCTTGTCCTTTGGCATCAAGTCTATCTCTTGTTTGAGCAATCGTAATTCTTGTTTTAGGCCCTCTCGGAACTGTTTGAGTTCCCTCTCTTGCTCGCTCCGGATCTTCTTGGACGACAGTCGCAGATCGACCTCCTGCTGCGCCTCGGCGCGTTCGATTTGCTGTCTCTGTTGTCGGGCGAGCGCTTCTAAATCCGCCTCGGCACTCCGTTCCAAGATTTGTCGCTCTTGCTCGAATCGCTTCTCCTGCTGGTCCTTGTTGAATTGAGCCTTCTGAGACAGATCCTGGAATTGTTTCTGCTCCATCTTCTGCAGCATCTTTAATTCCCGCAGTTCTTGCTTCCTGAATATCTGATCGTCGTACACCTTACCGTTCTCGTCATCGCCGTATATCACTTTCGAGGTCGTTGTCGTCATCATGACACCATCAATCTCAAACTTTCTCGTGCGCTTTCTTGTCTTTTTCTTCAGATTCATCATCTGTATGTCTTCCTTCGTCCTGGTTGGCCGGGATATCTCACGATTGTAATCGGGTTTTCGACGTAGGACGACCTCCTCGTCAACCTCCGTATGTTGAGGTTGATTCAAACGGTTTTCCTTATTCGATTCCCTACTATCCTGACTGATCGTCGTCGAGATAGACTCGGCATCAGAACGATCGATGCTCTTACTCGGTGTATGCGATCTTATAGAACTAGAATCGCTCTGGGATCTGGAACCCTCGAAGCTGTCCGGAGAAACTCGTTTCTCTTTACCGAAGCTCTTCACGTTGACTTCTTTCGGTTTAACCGTCTTCACGATCCTATCGTCGGCGTGATGTGGCATCTCGTTCTTGATCAATCCATTTAGCTTCTTCGCGTTTCTCTCGTAGTCATCAATATCCGGAGACTCGATGGTCGTACTGGCGACTATCACCTTGCCGCTCTCGTCCCCGCTGTCGCTCCTCAAGCTCAATCTTTCGTTTGAGCTCAGATCGCTGTGAGACGAGCCGGTTCGAATAACGTTGTGCTTCTTGGATATCGACGAGTCCTTTACTTGTTCCTTGTCCTCGCCTACGGTAACCACCGAGACGTGACTGGTATCCTGCAACTCATCCACGATAGGGCTCACTATAACCACTTCCGATTCGTCCAATTTCTTGCCGATTCTCTTTGACACGTCAGTAAGTACGATAGGCTGTTCCTGCGGTGTGTATTCCAGACTATCCAGACTAGGAAACGCATCGTCGTCGATAGAATTATCGTTCACCTGAGTCTTGTTCATCTCGTTGGCGACGATAACGACTTCCGACGTCGGCGAGGTGCGACGCGGAAGAGGCGTCGTCGTCGCGGCCGTCGCCGAGGGCGCGTCCACCAATACGGGCGGATGCGTCGTCACGACGGTTACTTGGCTTATGTTGCTCGCCAGACTGTTCGACATATCGGGCGAGTCGGCAGTGATATGGACGGTCGATGTATTTAAGCGTACTTCTTGCTCGGGTTGAGCTTTCCCTGTAACGTAACATGTAATATAAGCAAAAAACAAGCGACAATTATTTAAGATAATGCACTTATTTTGTTTACCGGTAATAACAACTATGTTATCCCCGCTGCTTCTCCTTGAACCGCTTCTGCTTCTGATCGGCGTCGACGTAATCACCGATACGTTAATTCCCGGATCTTGTTTCTCTAAGCCTTGTTTGTCATCGCTCGCCGCGTCCTCCTGATTGTAGTCCGTCTTAATGCTATCTGTTTTAGCGCGCAATTCGTCCGAGAAGCTTTCCAGAGAATTTCTAGACGATTCCGCGCTGCGACTTTTCCCGGAACTCTCAGTCTTTGTTACGCCAAACTGCGTCTTAATATCTTCCGTAGAACTAGCTTTAACGTTATTCTTCTCCGATAGGAGCGTCGACGCGACGGATACGTGCTTCGTGTCCATAGCACCGTCGCTTATTCTTTTCTTAAGATCCATGGATAATCGCTTCTCCAATACGGCGTTCAATTTCTCCCCAACAGTTTTTCGTTTTTCTTCCAAACTCTTGTAAACCTCCTTCTCTCGAGATTGCTCGTAATTCGTTACGTCATCAACGGATGATAGCTTATTTTTTGTTCTAAATGGAAATATTGTTTTGCGATAAACAGAGTTTTCTTTAGATCAGTATTTCTTATATAAAGTTAACTTCTAAATAAAAAAATAAATAAATAATGCTCACCTGTTCTTATCTTCAAAAGAAGATTGCTTATATATTATCTTGGACAGGTCCTCGATCATCTCGGGCTTTACAGGTGCCGACTTGCGTTTTTCATTTATCCCCAATTGTTTCTTCGAGGCAGAACTCGATTTATTGTTTATTAACTTCTGTTGACTCTCAAATCTTCTTATATTGTCAAATAATTTACCGTTACCCTCACTTCCTATTTTTTTTATCTTCTCGGAACCGTCCAATTCATTTTGCGTCTGATTTTCAGTCTCTAAATTCTTTTGCTCTTTAACATTTATCACCTGTTGATCTGCTCTCGTTTCATTTTGCGATAACTTATTAACATGCGGCTTATCTTCTGTGGATTTCTGTTTATTTGCTAAATTTGCAGCTTTTTCGACTGTTTTCGGAATGTTCTCTCTTTCTTCGTCTTTCTTCTTTTTCTCCTCGCTATCTTGACGCATCGGTGGTGGCGGAGGTGCCGGCCCTTTATCTCGAGATAATCTGCGCTCATTTGTCTCACTCGGTGGCTTAGGTGCCTGTGCAAATAATTACATACGTGCTATTAACAAACATTCATTCTCTGCGTAATCGACGAGTTGTTAATCAATAAGATAATTATATCAAGTACCTGCTTCTTCTCGGCAGGAGGTTGTATGTTCTCTTTGGACTCAGCCTTACGTAATCTCTTATTCTTGTCCTCTTTCTCACCATCCCGATTGATCTCGCGCTTGTGACTCTCCTCTTTCTTCACAGGCAATGCCACGAGATTTTCTTTTTCGGGGACTGGAAAGAGCAGAGAAAAGTATTGATACATTTTATAATATTATGTATATTAGATACATAGTTTTGCAATACTCACTCTTAACATCAGCATCAAGGCGCGTAGAAGCGGAGTCATCTGTGATTTGATCCAGCTCCAGAGGAAGTTGAGACGTGCGCTGCTCCTGAAATATTAACGTGTACATTGAATGCAAATATAAAAAAATTAATAAATATAAAAATCTCTTTCGATTGTAAATCATTTGATTTCCATTACAAATGACATGATACTAAGTAGCATGTAACCAGATACACAGATAAAAATGTCAAAATTCGCAGATTACAATCATAAATTTGCAATTTATCATTTTGATATGAGAAATGTGAAATCATGAAAAAAATAAAACAAAGAAAACGTTATCTCATGCTATATGTAATATAATTATGTGGTGGTCCATGTAAATTTTACAAATTGTTTTCTCGGAAACTATTAGGGACAGCAACAAGATTTCTTTTGGGATTTTAAAGTTGAAGTCTTTTATATGCGGGAGAAGGGGAAGAGGAAAACACAAGATATCCAAACTCTGAAGGGGGCAATCTTATATACTTTTCTTTCTAATAGATTTATTCTTCTTATCATTACGTAAAAGTATCTAGATGAAATATTTCTGACAATAGTGTGCTATTCATTTCATAGAAAGCTACAGCAAACTTCAAAAAGTCAAAGAAGAACTTTGTTTCCGAGAAAACAGCTCGTACTATATTATATGAGCCACTTATAAAATATATTTTTTGTATAGTAACATATATAGCATATTTTTTAAGTTTATATATTATGTAGCTCAGGATTAATTAATCCTGTTTGGCGCACAGAATGCAGCGGCGCAAACTACTAACCTGACGCGCATTGGGATAATGAGGCTGGCGAGGGCCAGGAGAACCGCATGCACAGCCAAAGTAATAAAATTATCACAACACATTTATCATGATCATAACATATTTTACACATAGAATATTCTACTATTGATATTATTGATCCTACATTTTCAATAAATCATTCCTTATAATAAAAGAGAGCAACAAAATTTGCAACAGATTTAATTTTAAACGCATGCAATATTTAATTGCTATTGTAATATAAATATTTAATAGTCACGTCATGCGTAGTCACATATAAATACGAACAGTCACGTCTTATGTATTTAAGAACTGATGACTTGGTTTTCGTTATTTAAGAATTGACAACTTGGTATAAATGATCAATGTGTTCTTAATGCATTCTAATTTCTCAGGGACACTTGTCAGGACTAATAGTCGGGGTTCTAATTGATGCAATATCTGATCAACAACTTTCTAATAATTTCTTCCATTTTACAAATGGATAGGGGTAAGACATGTATGCTTCACACAGAAGCAGCTTACCAATTCGCTGATATTGTTCTCTGTGTTTTTTCGCTTTTTTGGCCCTCTATAATAACGGAAGCATGTAACAATGTGTAATACATGTTAATTCTGCATTATCAGAAGCTCTGTGCATAACTATTTGAATTATAAAATGGGCGTCTATCACGCTATTACATTAAAATATAAATTCTTGCACTAGAGCGAATTTCTTTGAATGGACCTTAGTTTCGATATTAATGCAACTACAGTATGAACTAATGTAAGAGAAACGCTATGTTAGAAAATGTTTATTCTTTATAAAGCATGTGTTAGACTTTTAATTAAAGTGACATGCAAAGAATATATACTTGCATGTATTTTGAATATAAAGATTTATATATAGATACACGTTACACGTTCAGTCTTACGAATTTATAATTAATCGTATTATTTCTATATTGCGTATGATCTGCATAATTAACATGTACATAAAAACCAAAATGGATAGGGAATGAAAAATAGAACCTACCTCTGCTTCCTCATCTACCAGCTCTTCTTCGACAACATCCGCCTTATATTCAAGTAACAAATCCCTGATAGGCTTTGGATCTAAATTTCGGCTTATAAACGGATGTTTTAACAAATCATCAGCTGTGGGTCGTGAGGTCGGGTCCTTTATAAGTGCTTTAGCAATAAAATCATTAAATTCCTTACTCCATTTCCCGGGCTGATCCAGTTTCGGCGGATCGCCTTTCTGTATTTTAAGTAGCACTCGCATCGGTGACATTTCGTGGTTCGGTGGTTCCATTTGTGCAAACTCTATAAGAGTTATACCAAGAGACCAAATGTCCACCTAAACAGGTCAAGTTCACGTGTTCGGTATAACGTCTTTAAGTCAGAGTGATCGAGAGTACATTTATATTTACGATGTGCCTACTTTAAAATCGTAAGGATTATCCCTAAATGTCTCGCACAGGACAACCTCGGGTGCCATCCAGTAAGGGGTTCCAATAAACGTATCATGCTTTTGCAGAGTATGCTTGTTCTTTGCGGATACGCCAAAGTCAGCTATAATTAAAGATAAAATCCTTTATATACGTCACATTTAATACAATAGTAAAAAAGTTACTAATTTTTTTTAGATATTTACCTATCTTAACACCCCCTGCCATAGTCAGCAAGACATTTCCCGCCTTCAAATCCCTGTGTACGATTTTGGATTTGTGTAGGAAGGTAAGACCTTTAGTCATGTGCTGGCAGACGTATGCAATTTGCAATTCTGTTAATGCCTTTTCCAACTCGACCATTATAGAATCCACAGCACCACCGTCGCAATACTCAATTAACATCTGCAAAAATATTTCCCTCTTTCTCTAATCTTCTTTTTTTCAAAGTGATTACTTGAGTGCATCACAAAAATAATTATTTTATTTGTAAAAAAAGCCTTTGCTATAAATAATTACGATACGCTTGCCCAGTATAGAACAAGTATAAAGCGTACCCATAGTTTCCCATCAATGAAATAAGCTTCGTGTAATTCAACGATGTTGGGATGCTTGCATTCCGACAAAATGTCTATCTCGATCATAAAATCGCTAAGATCGTCCTCTCCCTCCAGCGCACACATTTTCGCGGCGGCAAGCTGATTGGTCTGCTTATGTTGCGCCTAAAGTAACGATCGTTTAAAAAGACCACTGATAGAACAAGCGAACTTGACAGACTGGGATTTCTTAAAATGCTACATTACCTTGTAAACTTTACCAAACGCACCGTCTCCCAGTTCACCCACCATTTCCCAAAACTCCTCCGGATTACAGTCCATCTTGATGTTGTTGTACAATTTCTTCTTCTTCGCGTCGTTACCACCGAAGTGGAAGGCCTTCTTCAGATTCGATAAGAACGACATTTTGGTAGCTATATCTCGATATATTCGCACGTACACTCTCAAATTGGACTATTTATTGCAATTTAAACACACGGAGAACCCTTAACAACGCACTCTTCGCTGTACAAAATGTAACTATTAACAACCGCGCATTAAATTTGTAGTGAAATATAACTTTAGTGGGCGCTCAAAAGAGCTCAGTAACCATTTCTCAGCACTGCGATATGTGGGTAAGTGTAAAACAATATCACTTCACACAGTCCGCATTATTTTTATATCTACTATATCAAGATAAGTTCTTCAAGCACTCGTGCGTTATTTTCTTTAGATCCCTGCTGGATACCAGGGGACCGTTCCGCACCACTCCCGCATTTTTGTGAATTCCAAGCCGCACTTCTCAATTGATTATCGTTGCGCTCAAGCTACCGTGGGCACAGATAAGAAGGGCGCGATCCATCGCTGACAATCTCCAATAATTAGATGCACGGGGAATACCGAATCAAATCTGGAAGAAAAAGACACACTTTATTATTACCATCATCCTTTTATTTGCAATTCTATCAATTCGTTTTGTTGACAGTTTGACGCTCGATTTGTTAAGGAAGAATCGGTGAGTCGAAGAGAGAATATTTTTTTTCTTTTTTTTTTTAGCCTTGATGAGATGCACATAATAATACATACTTGTTTCTAATGTATTTGAACGGTAGTGAAGAATGGATAATGAAGAAATTTCATTACACACAGAGAAAACTAGGGCGAAGTCAGTGGAACGTTCCATTAAACAAGATACCCATCGTTAAGTTGGCTTGAAACCAGAAATCAAGTACCGCACATATAAAATCTCAATGCTTACGTGTGCCAGGCTCTTTAAAGAGAATCTAGCGGCAGACGTGTTACGCGGACGTACAAATAAATTACGAAGGCGAGATAAGAGGTGTTAGAGACCTCAGAGATATCATTGATAAGCTTGAAAAAGGAAAAATCGCTATCTACAATCAGCGAGGGATGCGCAGTTAACGATCAACAATAACGCGCTGCGAAGAATTCGAAAGTTCTCGGCCACCACAGGTCGGGAAATTCGATGCCCTTCTTCACGTTTTCCGGCCCTTTAAACTTTCACGGCGGGGGACATTTTTAAAGGCCGGATTTTCCGAGAGCGCAAAAGCGGGACGCCAACACACTTCCGCGGTTTCCTTTCCGGGGGAGAAGGAAGAAGCGACGGGCGCAAAAAAAAAGAAAAGGCGATGCGATTGCGAAGCGACCGCCCTACTCGCGGAAGCGCATCTCGCGTGGGCAGCGGGACTTGCAAAACGTCCGGTGGGATGGGACGGCGTACAAATTCGATTAGGCGTTAATCGGAATTACCGTTGCCGTGCCGCGCGCGAACTGCGAAACGCCGTCCCTGCTCGCCCCCGCTTATCGTTAGACGTTAATCCTCTTTAGCGCCGCGGAACAGATCCATCCGTCACGCTTCTCGCACGTCGCCGCCTGATCGATAGCCGCCCTCGTGTATATGTGTCGCGGCGACGCGATTTATCGTCGCGGAAGCGCAACGGATGATATAGGAAATCGCGAAGGAACGGAGGCGAGCCAGAAAGAAAGGAGAGAATGAGGGAAAGAGGGAAAGAAGAGAGAGAGAGGGAGAGGGAGAGAGATGGACAGAGAGCACGAGTCGTAGACAGGTGTTGACGCTCGGTCACGCGGCTTGACACAATTTTGACAAGTAACCTTAGGTGACTTAGGTCACATCCGTGACGTCGCCGACGCGGCCGATCCTCGAGAGTCCTCCTCGCATCCGCTTCGTGCTCCACGCATCTGTCCGCGAAAGCGGTTAGCTCTTCCTCGCTCGCGCGAACACGCCCCGCACGGGAAATCGGGCTACGCGCGGCCGTTGACGCGCGAGACAGAGAGAGAGAGAGAGAGAGAGAGAGATAGAGAGAGGTACGAGGACGAGAGGGACCGTCGTCGTCGTTGACGTCGACGACGGAGGACGGAGGTTCGGGATGGGCCGAGGATGTCGCGTAGTCCGTCTCGTGGAGGCTGGACGGGACTGTTCCGCGGCTGCGCCTTCCTCTCTCTCCTTCACCGCATCGCCTACCTGCAAGGCACTTCCTCTCCTTGCCCTCCACGCGTCCGAGATACGAGAGCGCGGATGACTTCACTCCGCACTATCGTAGAAAGTGCAGGAGGGTGCACCTATCGTTCCATCACCCGATGCAGGCGGAAAGAGAGAGAGAGAGAGAGAAGCGTCTCACTTCAGGCGACAGGGATCTCCTCGCCGTGACGAACGGTCCGCGTGTAACTTCAGGGCGGACGAACGGGCGGCCGTCCGTCACGGCCTACGAATCTACATCTACGAGGAACGAGGATGCTCCTCGTCGACGCTCGTCGCTTACCTGCGATCGGTGACAGCCTGACAGGACGGTCTCTCGAGCCGCGGAATCCTGGACACGACGACCGACTCCCCCACCCCGGCGCTCTGCCGAGATCCGCCGGAATGTAGCCGCTATCTGGTCGACGCCGCGCGTCTCGTCCCGCGGGATCCGCTCATGGGAGGAGGAGAGGGCTGAGGGAAACAGACGGTGCGACGGCGGACGGCGCTATTTACACGGGCGCGCGCGATTGCGTTCCCGTCGCGAGCCGCGCAACGGGAGCTTATCTCTCGCGGGGATCGGCAATCTCGGCGACGGAGCTACGCGCGTACACGGCCATTTTCAACCTACTGCTCACCAGCTCACTATCACGTTCCACGTTCACGCACGCACGCACGCGCGAACACATACGCGCGGGCGCGAGAGGACCTTTCATGCGTGCACGACTTGCACGAGACGCGCTCCACCGCGCCTGGAAGTGACGTATCAAGGGGGCTGGGGGCCGGGGGCCAGTGCCGTGCACGACGGGACGGAGGGCCCGGGGCCCCGCGCGAATCCGCACGCCCCTCGAACGTGGCAGCGCGCCGCCATCTTGTCCGCCGCGCGAGTGGGGGACGGCGCTGCCAACCTGATCGAACGAAAGAACTGCTGAGCCTCGCGAAGTTACCAGAATCTTGGAAGTTGGAAGAAGAAAACGGACTGATTCTAACCTAAAAGAAGGTCGCGACCAGTCGCGACTATTTATACATTTATCGAGCGGTATGTGATTTGTGCGACTGATTTTATGTTGATTAGAAGTTACACACGTAAAATTGTATTTTCTCCAAAGGAGTTACATTGCTATTCGCTGTACCTAGAGTCATTTACGATTAAGCGCTGTTTCGAGGTTATGAGCTGTCAAACTGTTGTCAACGTTCTTAAAATTTTCAATATCTTCTCACCATTTTATTAATTAATGTCAAACGTATTTCACGTGTGTAAGATAATTTTTCTCTCCGTTTGCAGTATATAGCGGCAACATGGCTAAGGAACGTGGGGTCATGAAGATGATCTGGAACAGTTTTGTATCCTCGCTGAAGCCTCGCTTCGCTCGCCGTAAATTGATCGGCGAGGATTACTACGGCACGAAATACTACGAGGAGGAGATCCGCTATTCGGCCCGGAAGAGACCGCCGCGGTACTTCGTTCCAGTGAACAAGGAAGACTTCGAGCAGGAGCGGCCCGCGGAATGGGAGTCCTGGTTGAGATACCGCAGGAAAGAGCCGCCCACGCGGGAGGAGACAGAAACCAATTACCAATTGGCAATGACTAAGAAGGAGAATGCCGCGAGACTTTTACAGGCGAACCGCCCCAAGAGCGAAGATACCAGAGATCTTCCCGTTACCTCGTCCACTACTCAGGCAGATATTCCGGGAAACTTTCCAGTCTACAAAGATTACAAAGATTTTGGTCAAGATTACAAACCGAAGGACGCATATAAAAGATAATGAAGACGCCATGTCTATATAGTAAAGTATATTTCTAGATCAAATTTTTTTTTCTATTTATGCAATAAAGAATTTAGCAGAATTCCCAGGGAATGGTTTTAAAACAATTTATGCAATAAAGAATTTAACAGAATTCCCAGGGAATGGTTTTAAAACAATTGTGAAAAAGTTGTTTGTTCTTTAAGGACGTTCTCTGGTCCTTATACTAGAGAAAATCGATTTTCTTTAGATTTTCTTGAAACTGTGAATATACGTTAATTTAGGTGTGCTTTATGCGTGGTATAAATTTCAGTACCTCTTGCGGTATACAAAATAAAGATACTGAGCCTCAAAGTTTCAATTTTTACCAAAAAAAAATTTTTTAATTTAATTTTTTTTTAATTTTAGCATTTTTTCCTTATAGAACTCGACGAGAGGAGCAACTTTGGTCCTTTTGACCAACCTCGTATCTCTTACCGTTTGGCCTGGAAAACCTTTTCATTAGTAAAAGTTTAAACTTTGAGGCTCAGTATCTTTATTTTTTATACCGGAAGAGGTACTGAAATTTATACCACGCATAAAGCACACCTAAATTAACGTATATTCACAGTTTCAAGAAAATCTAAAGAAAATCGATTTTCTCTAGTATAAGGACCGGAGAACGTCCTTATATTAACATAGATGATAGAAGAGTGATTGGTCTTAGGTTCCTATTTGAAATTTTAGAGTTACATCTCTTCATTTTACCATTCAGAGGGGATGAATGAAAATTAACACTTCATGAGAATTGAGATTTGACACTTTAGAGGATTCTTCCTACAAGACTTAAAATCAGAATTATTAAAATTGAACGCACAGCCCAGGATATTAAACCGTTAAGCCTTACGTGAGTCACTCTGTATATGTAAAATGATTTATTATTAATATTCTATTCTTTTCTATACATGTAAATGAAGATCTACCGCTTTCATATACAATCATTCTCGGCGCAAAATTATAACAAAAGGTACTATATACTGGGTAGGTGTACGAAATATTTATTTCTCAACATACTACGACTCTAAGTTTGCAATTGCGGTTGCCCGTGATACGAAACGAATAACGTAGATGGGGTATAAAGTTTCGTTTTACATGAGGGGAGGAAAAAAGAAGTTGAACGTATGACATTCTAAATCACATTTGATAAACTTGAATTATCTTCTGCTCCAGATCGCGCTGTGCAGTTTCTAATTACATTTTGCGACTTGGTTACTACAAACTTACGATTGGAGCCGTGATATTGCGTCTGACTTTTTTGACTGCCCAACACGTGATTCTAAGATTTCGTTATAAATAGTAGTTTAAACAACAAAGATCAAGCTGTCAGTCAACGTCAAGTTTCTCTTATACGAATTAAATTGATAAAAACTTAATGCATAGCAAACGAGAGTATTCTGCGCATCAACCAGAAAAATCACTATTATCAAACAGGGCCTGATCGTACAGTTCCCCCTTGACCAGTCGTCCGCCGAAATAACGACCGTTCAGCGAATCTCTTGCGCGTTCCGCTTCTGAAAATTATAAAAATCAATTCGATAGTTATGACAAACCGTTAATACATATGCGATACGTATATATTACAGGGCGATCTAGATTCTTTCATATTCGGAAAGTACGATCAATTTGGAACACCCTGTGTACGTATAAATATATCTTTACCGTTCATTTCGGCGAATTCGACGAATATCTTTACGATGACTTCCGCGTTTTCGTCATCCTCGGACTGTCTCTCCTTATAAATAATAACCCGTACGACCACACCGAACTTGGAGCACTCGTCCTGGATCTCCTCCTGTAGGGTCTCGTCCACATCCTCCGGTGCCACCATATTTCTTAAAATAACGACTCGGGACTCAACTTTACGCATAAGCTTCTGCATGACGAGATGACGCGCGCTCTGGCCCTTGATTGACATATTCTCTTGCTGCTGCAACGTCTGTGGTTCCGTTTCCTCTAAGAGTTTCTTCTGTAATTCTTCCTGTTGTTTCTGATGAGCCGCTTGTTCCTGCGCTCGCCTCATAATATCGGAATTTGCGGTTGTTGTAACTGATATCTAACGAGCAATTAGATTTTTCATAATTGGCACGTTGAAGATTCAATATATATTTTTTTATTTCGATGCTTTTTATTCTAACATATTGGTAGAATACTTACAACTGGCGTGCCGACAATTGTAGGCGCGACAACAGCAGGAGGTGGTATAACGACCGGTTGGCCAGGAATCGGTTGGATAATAGCGGGCGGTCGCGTTAAGGTTTGCGGTATGGCTATGCCGGGTGGAGGTATCACTGGCGCTACTGTTGCCACCGTTGGTGGTGCCATTATTGCTGCAGATGCTATAGTAGGTCGTACTACGCCAGGAAGCGCTGTAACAGAAACAATGGTAAAGATGTAAATGTAAAAGTGATCGCTCTTTCTCTTGCAACACTTGAATTCGATGTAGATGTAAAAATTACGAACTTTGATTCAGGATTGGTGGTGCGGTAGCCCCAAGTTTAGTGAGACCTAACGCGACCGCGTTACTGGCAACCGCGTCCATCGCTTGAATCTTTGCTGTCGCGGCTGCTGCGGCCACCGCGGCCGCAGTCGGCATCATGCTAGTACCACTGGGTGGTCCCATGAGTGCATTCGGCGGCGTTATGGCTCTCCCTACTCTCAAATACTGGCCACCCAAATCGAACAAGTTCATGGAGGCGATGGCCTCCAGAGCAGCTTGCATTGTCTCGTACTCGATAAAGCCGTAACCTTTGTGTCGATGGGGCGAGCTACCTTGTGCAAGCTTACAATATGTGATCGGTCCGAATGCCTCGAAAACTGACTTGATGTCGTCTTCCGTCAGATCTTGGTGTATCGACGCGATATAAATGCGATTATAATGTTTGCTCTCCTCGGTGATCTCGTCGATCACAGATTGCGCTTGTGGCATATTGGATGGACGTCCCACGACCTAAGGTAAATGAGATAACGGCTAAGATGTATTCTTTAGCGTTGTGTCAACATGCAAAATTATTTAAATAAATAATTTTAATAGTTTTAATTAATTTTTTTAAATAAATATGCAACATAGAATATGTTTGATGGGATGTAATTCAATAAAATGAACTCAAAATAATGTACACATAGTAAAAGTATACTAATGAATTAAGATTTTCGAGCAAATTGCAGTTTAGACGCAGTTCGCTCGAAGATCGTAGGTATTGGACTAAATAAAAATTTGCCGACCTCCGGCGGGATGATAGGATTGCTGGGGGACAGGAAATTCGTTATATAGGTACGTCCTGCTACCTTGATGTTGCGGCCACCGATCATGACACCGTTCATTTGCTCCAAAGCAAGTTGCGCGGCTTCGGGTATCTCGTATTCGACAAAGGCGAAGCCCTTGTGTTTCTGCGTAACGGGATCCCAAGACATATTGATGGACTTGATCGGTCCGAATGGCAAGAAAGCTTGCCTGATTGTATCTTCTTTCAACTCAAAACTGATGCTGCCCACATAAACCCTGTCATACAATTATATATTATTAATATTGATATTACTTAATGTAATTGTAGTTTCTTGCTAACAATATTCAATTTTATTCGAATTTCCACATATATAAGTCATTTGCATTAGAATTTCAAAAAGCATATTTAATTTATATTAATAGAATTTTATATATCTCTAATATTAAAATATACAT
Source organism: Temnothorax nylanderi (assembly GCF_030848795.1). Lineage (NCBI taxonomy): Eukaryota > Metazoa > Arthropoda > Insecta > Hymenoptera > Formicidae > Temnothorax > Temnothorax nylanderi. The sequence continues at coordinate 491,717 of NW_027249186.1, read as the reverse complement.
TTAATTGTTATAAATTGTGCAAAAACAACGATATTAATAACAGACATTGATTCAAAGATTGTTGCATAATCTATCAACATTTTGTATAAAATTTACTAATAAATTTACTAAGAAATATTGCACATATAGAAATAATATTCTATAAAGTTCTTACAAGTGATTAGGAATATGATATTTATTTAATTCACAATCTGATACAAAAATAATATTTAATTTTTCTTATTCTCATATAGTATAATCTATTTCATAGAAAAAAATAAAATAAAAAAATTCCTGTTTATTATGGCCTAATGTAATAAATTTTTGCTAATATATTATTTTTATGCTTAAAAATTACCCCAATATTATAATACGAGACTATGAGATAAGAAAATCATTACTAACAGGAATTAATATGATGATACTGTGAAAAGGAACGATGTACATGTATAGGAAGGATAATGACCAACTTATTTGCTCCAGGACGTCTGAGGACAATGGATAACATTAAAAGCTACAAGGAACTAATTTCTGTAATTTGTTAATGTGACTGGAAAACTTATCGATATCCTTTTAGAGTTAAAAATAGAGAAAATATTTATAACTCTGTAATAGTCGCTCCTCTAATTTCATACACTTTAAACTTAATTACTAAAAGTATAAAACCAATAGGTGTTTTGTAAAAAAAAAAGTAATCAACGTTTGAGTATAATTCTCTTGAGCTATAATATAGGTCTTGCACACGGAAGTTTCGAGGATTGAGACAAAGACCAAACAAACCTGCACATGAGAGCGAGAGCCTGCTGTCTTTGCACCTGATTCCGTTGACTAGCCATTTGCTGCAACACAAAGTACCAAAGGCCTTCTATTGATATCCCTCCCCCATTTGCAACACATCTCGTTGAGTCAAGTAATCCCTGAAGCTCTTTTACCATTTTTCCAACTTCTTTGCTCGACTTCTTCAGTTATCAATTTAAATTTTATAAATTTTGCCGGAAACACGCATTGACGTTACTCTTAATGCTACACAAGCATCTAAGCAAATCAGAATTTTAAGAAAATGTATCAATTTCTAATAAAAATAATTATTAATTTATATAATTTGTAAAGTTTATAAAAACTTATGAAAATTTATAAAATTTATATAAGACAAATTTGATGATTTGTATATCGAATGTTTCAGAGCAATTTTAATATTTCTCTCTTTTTATTTGCTGCATTTTTTAATAAATTCGGAGTTTTTGCGCCACTCTTATTTTTCGAAACAGAGAAGACGAAGTAGTCGAGCTCAGAAGAATCGTTTAAATCATCTGAAGATTCATGCATTCACGAAAACTTATCCAGCTTCGCATTGTACAGCTCTGCTCCCGCCGACTATACTATCACAAATTATATCTAACCTTTTCTTATGGTAGCAACTCGGGAATATGTTTAGGAGTGTTCGACCATAAGGCGGATTTATTGTTTCTTTCTTGATCTGATGACACTAACCTGCACATTAGCAATAAAACTTGCTGCCGCAGGACCAACTTATTTTTCTGCGGGGAGAAAAAAATGAGCCAATCAGAATTTAATCTTAATGTTCATTTTTTTTTAGAGTATCTGTATAGTAATTGACTCGGCGGGATGAGCTATATATTAAATATTTCAGAATTCTATACGATATTATTCTATATATTGCAATTACATAATCGGCAAAGGAGCTGAATAGAGAAAACTATTTATATATATAATATAAATAAAATATATCATGCAAACCAAACTTTATATACGTTAAACTTAATCGCCGAATTGGCTAATCAGCAGCTTATTTTGGGAGCTTTCCAGCAAGCAACACAAGTCGACACAGGTATCGTTTTGTCTTTGTTACTCATTGCCAAAAAAGAAAGATAGAACGACGTTTGTGTCGGCTTGTGTCACTTGCTGGAAAGCTCCCTTTATTGACGAGTAAAGAGCTACACGTAATACAATATTCAACAAATTTATGAAAGATGAAAAAACTAGTTTTGAAATGTAATATTCCAATAGATAAAATTTAATAATTTTATCACAAATTTTGATCACTTTTTCGCAAAAAGCAAATTCGGCGATTTTCATGCATGTACAATGTACATCCATTATGCATTCTTATATGTAGACATCGGATTTTTTATACAGATTGTTAGAAGAGAGCAATTAATAACTAAAAGAGAGAGATTTAGGTTACTTATAATATCTAACATACTTGTACTGTAAAATATGTTAGATATTATAAATAACCTAAATTTAGTTATTAATTACTCTTTTCCACCAATCCGCATATAAAAAATATGTCTACTTATAAGAAATATAAAATATTTTTTAAAAACAAAAATTGTTATGATAGTTGAATTAATAATTATACATTGAACATAACTGTCTATAAAAAGTGTAATTATAATATTATGATGTTAAATTTTATGAATGGCATAATGGAGCGAAGATTGACAATTAAATGTGAGCAAAGTTGACAATTTTTTTAAAAGTTACCTGTTGTTGATGGGCCAAGGTCTGCTTCATGAGGACCATCTTAATGCTTTGCTCCATCGCATACTTCTTCGCTCTGTTTACAGTGTCTTGTTGCTCGGAAGTAATTTTCGGTAGACCAGCTCCTAATATTCCAGGCAGTGTCAGATATTTGGCGCCAGGTCCTGTAAAATCACGAAATAGAAAAATGTATAAGTCAAATATCTGGGGCAATTCAAAGCAATTAAGAATATTTAGTCATATCAGATCTTATCAGCAAAATGTCCATTTGATTTTGGTTGTCAACGCTCAATATTACTTGAATTGGACTGACTTAGATAAATTAATGTCACTATTAATATGATACATCATTTCTCTAAGATAAATTGGATGAAATAAAAAGATTAAAAATAATATATATATATATATAATATTATACGTACCACCAACGACTTGGCCGATTTGATTGAGATCATATATGGGGCCTGGTAAGAACTCTGATGCATTTCCTATAAAGAAATCATGCATTAGACAGTTGGCATTAAGGATGGACATAGAAATATTAATGATATTTCAAACATTTCATTTTTAAATAGAATCAGTTACGCCACCAAGTTATTTCTTAATGATTCAATCGATGGATTAAGGATTACTTTCTTTCTCTCGTTAGCAAATTGGGTGGCCATTTATTTCACATTTTTAGAATTCAATTCGTGAAAACTCTTTTTTTCATTATTTAATGTAAAAATAACTGCTGTCTCAGCAATCAGACGTTTGTTTTAACCAATCTTTGGGGAAAACATTTATATATGTACAGATTCGTACACGGAGATGTATAACAGCTGGATGACCTATTGCCCTAGGCTAGTAAAACTTCTATTAGTCGCATTGATGTATGCGGGCGCATTATTCTTATTCGTATTGTGGAATATCTTTCTTAACACGGGAGTACCGTGACGCCATGCCAGAAGCTGCTATGATAAAACCGTCCTCCAAACTGTAAGTTCACAGAAATTAAAACGATCAAGGAATATTACAACTCTTTTAATAAATATGATTGTATGGTGTGTGTCGATGTGTGCATGTGGTTGTATTGTAGAGACATGTATGCAAAATGTATATATGAAAACCATATATTTGTGCAAACATCGAAACGAAGAAGTATCTCTCGTTTGATGCATGCTATTGGAAGAAACAAAGCGTAGATTGTAGGAAGACCACAAGATAAGAAATTTTGTCTGAAACGATACGACTTGTAAGAGAAAATAGATGGACCGAACATTATTCGTATGCATTAAACTTTGATAAAAATTAGTCATTAGCCGAGGAGTCTTATTTAAATTTGAGCTTTAAGTACTGTTTGCACAATCAGCCCCAAAAATCAGACTAGTCATAATTAGATTAGGTTTCATAACCAATTTGGTCTGCTAGTCTCTGAAACAGAAATCAGAAACAGAAAAACAGAAGTCAGTTCGACTTTTTCATGAATTAAAAAAGGCTCTTAAAGTTTTGTGCGATCATTCGATTTACAGCTAACCGTGTTCTGGGCTGAGCAATGACGGTTGTGCGCAAATTATCCGAGATTGAGGCGACGCACAAATCTGTAAGCACAAAGCAAAGGAGAATACTCTCAGTGCATTTTCTGCGCCATATTCTTAGTCTTTGCCTTCTCCAACCTACCACTTTTCAACCTAACAAATTTTCACGTAGCAATGGCGAGATCTTTAATGCGGATACGTGAATTTCTTTTTTTTTTCTACGATTAATATCCAGAATGCGATTACACAACGGTTCAACGTCACGTAATACTAAATCGCATTTGCGGTCAATTTCTTTTTTTTCACTCGCATCGCCTACATGCACACTCGGACATCGTTATAACATGTCTCGAATTAGCGCGTATATACTGCTTAGCGATGGCAGAATAAAATGTGAAGACGAAGGCGTAACGGGAGTGGATATCACGTTCTCATCAGGTCATATTTGAAAGGGATTCAATTAGAATCTCTAAGCCACATCCATGGCTATATCGACGTCCAAGTGTTGGGACTTATCGACATTATCACCTAATGCAAATATAATATAAATGCATGTTCGATAGATATATATGACAAATTTAATATATACACCCTTCGCCATTGCCACTCCCGATTACGAGCCTCTAGATACTTTGATATTTGCAGGTAGAGGTATCACTCTTTTGACAGTAATATCTCCACGAGATAATCATATACATAAAAAAAATGTCTCTTAATCGATATTATGCCGTACATATTGATAAAGATAAGATTTCACATATTATTGTTCACAACGATGGAATTAAAGTGGCGCCTATCCTCCGAAAGAGGCTCATAATCAGGAACAGAGAAACTCTAAGCCCTAAAATGCTGACCTATCTAAAGTATGCATCGTACTCGGCAATAGATACGGTATCAGTGGGAGTTTGTTAAACTCTGATTTGTTCTGTTCAACGAATGTAGTCTTTCATTGTTTGGCGCACGTTCATGATCACAGCTCAGTCGTAGGCCACGGATTCTGTACCGTCTCTCCGCTGTAACATCTCAGAACAGAAGGACAACCATACATTAGTGTGATTTAAGCGCGATACAGTCATCATCTATTTACCCTAGCCTACCGAAAATTTTATGCTCAAAACTGCTTCTGAATAGACGCATTCTGCAGTTTTATAGAGTATGGCAGCATTTTTTAAAAGAGAAAACTAGCACCTGAGTGTCCTAAGTAGCTATTGTACGCATTTCCACGTCATGTTCTCGTTCTTAATACACATATTACACTTGCTGTCGTTTCTCTGTCTCATTGCGTTTCCCACTAACAAAGTTATGTATATAATATCGTAGTTATCACAGGCATAACGGCTATCTGCCTGCATTAGCAATTTACCTTCCACTTTGGCCTTCTTCGCCGGTGGCTCCGCACTGTTTTGTGACGTCGGTGCCTGCAAACAAAAACAAACCTGGTGTAACATAAAGTAAGATCGACGATTTTATCTGTATTATAAATTCTACAGTTTTATTGCCTGATATTTTCAGCAAGCAAAATGTTTGCCATACGCTAACAATTTGTCAGTGGATTTGAACGGAATACCATGACAGATTAGCGTCAACTAAGTCCACATCGAGCTCGCATTCTATCAGAAAGCAGATTGCAGATTGCCAGCAGAAACCAAACAGAATTTTATAACCATTTAAATAAAATCACAAAATAGCAGATTCTGTTAATTTAATAATCTACCACCCCATGTTCTGCTAACTGAGAGATTCTATTTCTATTAACATTCTTACATAAAATCTGCAAAATCTATTTTTGACATATTTGTCTGGGTAGCAAGCAGTGTTGGCGACACGCTGGCAGTTCAACAGCAGATTTGAACAGAACATTTCAGTAAATCGACATCAATTACATCTGCGTTGAACCTGTGTTCCACTCAATGTAATCTAACAACAAAAATCAAATAGAATCCGAACATACATAATAGAAGAAAATGAAATGAAACATATCATTTAAATGATCACAATAGATTCTGCTTAGCTTTCGCATTCAATCTACCATCCTATTCCACCAGCAGATCATCCTATATTTTCATGGACATTCTGCCAATGAAATTTACAGCAGACAACTTTGCGCAAGATTTGTTCTCGGTAGATTTGGTCATCTGGACGCATTTCTCTCGGCCTGGCGCCGTGCCGTCCGACGTCGCGCGAAAAGTCGGACGCGACGCGGCCGACGATCGGCAAGCCGCGTCGGCGAAAGTCGGAGTACGATCGCCATTACGCTGCCCGAAGGGTTAGCCGCGGTCGTCGCTCGCTGCGTTCCCCGTGCGGCTCTTCGCGCGGAAGGGACTCGCTCACCATAGCCATTGTTCCATTCATCGTTCCTCGAGTGCCGTTTCGGGGACGGAAGAGGACCTCGGGATCTGCCGTAAATTCCTGACGAAACCCGCGAAACGCGCGACGAGTCACTTCGCGGGACGATGCACCTCTTCTTTGCGGAAGTACCGCGCGCCGGAAGTGCGCCGCGCCACTTTCCCCCCGTTGAGCGCCCCGTCGGAGGGCACCGCGGAATCGCGGTAAAATTATTTACATTTGCGTATTTGCGTATTCTTGTTTATTTATTCGCTCGTTCGCGCCGCGCGAAAAAATGCGACTTGAGGGCAGTTGAGGGGAAAGAGAAACGAGAGCGTCCCGCGGGCGTGAGGTGAGCGATTTGACTCGAGCGGTGCGCGATCCGTGACAGCCTTCACCGGCGGTCGTCGATTCGCGCTCGTGGTTAGGATTCGAATGGCTCGTGGTGGGTCGCTCCTTTTTTTCTCGCCCTTGTTCGCTTCTCGCACGCGCTCGGGATGATCGACGACGAGGTTATGGCGGACAAGGGCTTCTTCGTCAAAGTGGTGAACGACGAGAAGGTGAGGCGCGACTCCCGATTACATCCGCATGCCATTTCCGTGATTCACCATGAAGCCCTCCTCTTTGTTCCTCAAGAAACTCCAATGGATTATTAATTTACGTGTTCGCCCTTGCAGGGCAAAGGGCTGTTCTCCAATCGCGCGTTTAAAGAGGGGGACGTGATACTCGAGGAGCGGCCTGTGGTCTGCTGTCAGTTCCTGTGGAACTCGGAGTTTGGATACCTGGCGTGCGACCACTGCCTAAGGCCGCTGGAAACGGCGGAGGAGAACGTCCGCAGGCTGACGGGCAATTCGAGCTTCGTTGTACCGCACAAGGAGTGCTGCGAGATAAACAAGAGCTTGATAACCGAATGCCCCCTGTGCGGAGTCAAGTATTGTAGCATAGAGTGCCAGAATGAAGCCTTTCAGAGGTAATTACAAGTCAAACTTTTACACGCTTGCTGCAGCTTTCAATCCCATGTGTTATATTAACATGGTTTGTTCATTCTTCATTCTTTCAGGTATCACAGTACGTTGTGCCTGCAAGGGAGAGTCAAGGACGAGAGCCGTCCTCTCAATCAGTTGTGCGAAACGTGGAAACAAATGCACTATCCACCTGAAAATGCGTCAATCATGTTGCCAGCAAGGATGGTCGCTGTAGTTAATCAAGCGAACGACAAGGAGGAGGCTCTAGCAATGTTTTCGCAGTTTTGTCATCGTACCGTCTCCAACGACACGCACGAAATTGTACACTATCTGTTGGGGGAGAAGTTTGTGGGCCAAATCGACATCCTTCAGCAAATGATGAAGGAGGCTCTCAATACCGAATACACCGCACATGTATGTAATATATATTATTGTTACATGTATTGTTACATTAATATTAATTGAAATTGTCGCTTTCAGTGGTTCACGCCGGACGGTTTTAGAAGTCTGTTAGCTTTAGTAGGAACAAACGGACAAGGAATTGGTACCAGTTCATTCAGCCGCTGGGTAAAGAACGTTTCCGCTTTAGAATTGCCCAAAGACGAGAGGATTTACATTGACAAGTTGATAGAGAGAATTTACGACGCCATGGACGAAGGTGGTTTTATCTATCTATATTCTTATAATTTATTTCTCTCCAGATGCCGCACTTAATAAATATTTATGTAACTTGTAAAAATTTCTTTCGCAGCGGTGGGTCCGTTTTTGAATAATGAAGGGTCTGGACTGTACGTTCTACAGTCGTCGGTGAATCATAGCTGTGTACCAAATGCAGTCGTTGAGTTCCCCTATTCGAACAATACTTTAGTATTGAAAGCAATACGAGATATAAAAGTTGGCGAGGAAATCTGTACGAGTTACCTCGACGAGTGCCAGCTCGAAAGGAGTAGACATTCCAGGCAGCAGGCATTGAGTTCCATGTATTTGTTCGTTTGTCACTGCGACAAATGCAAAGCGCAAGCGAACGATCCTGATGTGACGTCCGACGAGGAGGAATCCGATGAAGACTGATGGAGTGCCGAGCTGAAGGTGTACAGGAATAACGATACAATTTTCATAATAAACAAGATACGAGATATATATATCGAACAATATCTAACCCCCTTAATGAACAATTATCTAACGGATATCCTGTTACGCTTCAGTCGACTATCATACATACGGTACACCAAGTGAGCTTCATGTAAATCAATAAAGTAGCATGTAGGATGAACGTATCATTACACTTGAATAAACTTTTAACAAACGTACTTTATTATTAATGTAACAGAGGCTTTTAATGGCACACATTTCTATGTAACAAAAAAATTATATAATAAATTTAATACAGTGTTCTGCACTCTCTTTTCATCTTCACTAGTTTGAACTCGAAGGGCTAACTTTTTAATCATTAATTTTTCTCGCTGCTCTTTCATTACAACAATGTACTTTACTCAAATTTAAATATTAGTTACATTATGTCAGAGTATGTACAATTTTAGTCTATATAATCTTATTATTTTGTACAATTGTTGATTATATTAATTTTGCAGCTTTACGCATTGTTACTATTTAGCAAATTAATATCTAACACTTTTTTTTACAGCTGATATAAACAATACGCAGTCACTGCGTGCATGAAATACTTAATTTTGTTGCCATAAGAAATTTATGTTTTCGACCGGTTTTGCCGGTCAGTCCGAAGTGTTAATTCGTTTTTTCCTACTGTCATGAGATTAGATACATAATCGGGCAAAGGCAGCGTAAACGCACGTTTTTCAACTAAAGCAATTAAAAACCTAGCTATGTTGCGACTACGAAATTCCCAGCTGAAACAGAAAAAAAATTTCAAATGAGAACGTACGATATTATCATCTCGTAGATGTAAAAAAAAAAAAATCTTACTTCATACGTATACTGTCATTAGGTAACTTCGAAGCTACAGTGTCATGTTTTATAGATTCCTCTGGCCCTTTTATAACGAGCATCTCTAGAGTCGGAGGGTCATTGCCAAAACATCGCTCTGCATGCTTTTTTCGTTGCTTGTTCTGTGTATAATCCACACCGTTATTACTGTAACGAGACTTGCACGTTATACAATGTATAAAATGTATCACATAGTGCGTTCAATCCAATTGCAAAATATCTCAAAGTACGTATAGAGTGTAAAATGTGTATAATTGTAATTTGTCTGTAAGACAAATAGGGGAAGATTTTCTAAGTATTACCTGACGGTAGGATTGGACGGTTGGTAAACTGGTGGTTGACTAATGTCTTCGGCACATAAAGCGCCCTGTTGCTTAATCCATAACAATTTCATCAAAGATTTGAGATCCTTGCCCATTAGCTTGATCCTTTTGCTGTTATTGTAACCCAGGCTGACAGCCATCACTTTTACATAGTCGATTGGTACATTCTTCTTTGAGCAGAAAAAATACTTGTGTCCCAGGAACAAGGCAAAAAAGGTTGGCATGGTGCGTTGTACCTGTTTCTTCTTCCTCTTCTCTTCCTCTTTGACGTATATAAATGTGATGTTGTTATATATTACGGCCCTCACATCCGTGTTCAAATTGTTCGAACGAAATTCCTCTTTGATGTTTTCTTGGATCTCCTGTATTTCAACATACTTCGATGCTTCATTCAAACCTGTCATTTCATATCCGTACCATACTTTTCTCTTATCGTGTCTGCTTATATCTGAAAAATTGTTTCGCAGGTTGAATATTTACCATAGATCGTGTGTCAGGCTTAGATATTTGAATTTAAATCTTTATTGTCGTTTTACCTATCACCTCTAGCGTTGCCAGCCTGTCGCGCAAGTCTTTCTCTCTTAAATTTACATCCTGTGAATAAATGAGTCACAAGAACGATATATTATAACATATATATTGTAAAGGAGGTAAATATTCTAGGTAAAGATCATATAGAGCGACTCTTACATCAAGAACTTCCTCGATAATGCGCACCACGTTAGTCACCGTGAAATTCTTGTGATTCTTAACCAGCTTAGACCTGACGCGCGTCCAGGAGATCTCTGGGAAAACGGGCATCACGGCGCCTTCCAGTTCCTCGAACTTGAACCTCTTCATCACGTACGCTAATTTACGTTTGATTAGCAACGTTGACGCTGTGACATTTCAAATGAAACGATTATCGCAACGGCGACGTCGGCGACATAACCTCCGAGTACCTCGGGGCGGCCGAAACTCTCGGCCCGCGCGTGTACTTACACATGATCGTTGCCGCAAACAGCATCCATATAGAATTGTCGTGAATATTGTACAATTAAATTGAGAACACGGGCAACTTTTATGTCAACAAAACCGACATCTCTCAAGTCGGCGCACACGCCCGGCGCGTGACAAATCGTACCCGCCAAATTTACCAGTCGCCCGTCGTCGCGTCGTCGGGTCGTCGCCGAACGAACGGCCGGCAATCGCTCGTCTTCTCTCGGTAGTTTTCGGAACGCGCTCGACGACGCGCGCCAACAGAAGTCTGTCGTCTACAAAAGCGAGAAGCGAGTGCGCTTTTCTTTCCGACGTTTGTTTCCTTTATAATCTTGTTTGACATCGTGGTTTTCATATTTAACAAAAGTTCGACATATATTTAAAAAATTGATTTTTTATTACAGGCATCAAGAGAAAACGACATGCAACTTTTGATGTATAAAAAGCTTACAATCTGTTGGTAAGGCTGCGTTCGGAAACGTCACCCGAGTGCACACGAGTATAATACTCCCTTCTCTTTCTATCTCAGCGAGTTAGAAGGAGAAGGGAGTATACCTGTGTGTGTACTCGGGTGACGTTTCCGAACGCAGCCAGTGCAGCTACGAGAGACGAGAAGGGTCTTTCACTTTTATCTGCGCGGCCGCGGAGCGGAATCGCTTCGCGAAGTATGGGGTCCATGGGGGTGTCCCGAGAGGCTCGGTACTTCACCGGTTATAATCTCGCGATTTAAAAAGAAGTTACACCCGCCTGTTCTGACACTTCTTTCTCTTGCTGTTCTTTGTAGAAGCGAGAGGGGTGGGGACCGTACGGAAGGATGTATATTGTGCTCGACGACGAGGACATCGTGCCGAGGCACTTCGCCGTGTGCGACTTTTACGGCGTGGAGACGTGTTTCTGCTGGGACGACGACAGGCTCGTCATCTTCCCCTACGTGAACAACGAATCGACCGAGACGACGCGGGACGCGCGGATCCTGGCGACGCCGGCCCCGGTGAAAAAGGTACAGTTCTTCGGCAGCAGGGCCTTCCTGATATGCACGCCGCAGGGCGCCTACAAGGTATCGCGGTCCGGCGAGTTCGCCCTCCTTAGCAAGAACGCCCTGGACATGGGCAGTGAGTACTTCCATGTGCTCGTCGCTTGGAGCAACAGCGTCCATCTCGACAACAAGCTGGAAAAGTCGTCCGCGCTGCTGTTCCCCCTCGTGCCGAACGCGAGCGAGACGGTGTGCACGTTCCCTCTGAACCCGACGAGCACCGAGCCACAGCTCGTCAGCTGTTTCGATGCTGGCTGGGAGACCGAGGGTAGTCTGTGCGTCGTCGCGCACGACAGGAAGCTGTACGCGCTGAGGGTTCAGAGGGATGACGCCGTCACGTCGGATGACGCCAGACGGTCTCGCTGCACGGTGCAGCTGGTTTACACCAGTGACGTCGCTATCGTGGACATCCTGCCTGTGAAGAGGCGAGACAAGGTGACGGGGCTGCTGCTTCTCACGAAACACGCGAACGCGGTAATTCTGGTGCACGGTAAAGACGGTAAAAACGATAAACTGGTATTCGAGAGAATAAACCTTGGGGAAAACGTGAGGCACAGAGTGGCACTATGCGCCAGTTTCAGTTTGTGCGTGGAGAACATTGTGTGGCTGGTGTACTGTGATCGGTCCAGAACGTATTACTTAAGAAAGGAGCTCTTCGTCGACGCGGTTCAAGAAGCTAGGGTCGACGAGAGGACATTTACATGTGTGCAGTATTACAAGCCAAATATAATTCTAGGTATGTCGCAGAGGAAGGAATTAGTGGAGCTCTCTCTCGAAGAGCTGGAGGACTCCTTGCCAATCGGTGACAATATACCTCTTCATACTGGAATGTTTGAAAGAACAGACATTATTATGGAGAAAATTTGTGCCAAAGTGAAGGAGCTGAGTATACTCTATGAGAGTTTGACGGATGAACAAGACAAGTTGGAGAGAATAAATCTGTATGCTGCCAAGCAAAAATTGCAAATAAGTCCTACCATTGAAGTGTTCAGGCTGTGCAAGCATTGCTATCTTGGTTTAAGTATACTGGACAAGTTGCCTAAAAACAGCTACGTGGTGTTTAGCTTTACTTCTAAAAAGCAAAACACGTTCTACATAAAGAAAGTCACGGAGACGTCACTCACGATAAAAATGCCCGTCAATGAAAATCGGATACTATGTTCTTCGTCCATGAACATGGATTTGATCACATTGATGAATGAACAACGTCCATGGTGCCTTATACAGGATTTCATAAGCTCTCCGCCGCAGGATCTTAAGAAGAAAAGAGGGCCGAAGAAAGAGAAGACTGCCTTTATAGATGCTAAAATAGCGTTGCTGCAACGCTTAATTTCGGAGAAACGAGAATTGAGTATGACAAAATTATGTGAAATAAAAAAAAACGTACGCGCAGAATTATAATTTTGCAGATATAATGGTAGAACTTTATGAATTTTATGTGTGTATATATATATATATATATGTGTGTGTGTGTGTGTGTGTAAGTTTAAAATATGAATGTTTAGATGTATAAGTTCTACTCATTTTCTATTGCTATATTAAAGAACTGGCAATCTAGTCCCAGTAATTAGAATATAATTTTAAAGCTATATTTTATTATTCTATCAATTTGATATATAGTATTAATTCTCATGTGATAAAGATTTTTTATTTTGTTTATCTTCCATGTTTTATACATGTATATCTTTTACAATACGCCTAAGCACATTCTACACTTCTACGTGCTTTCGTATTGTCTTCTAAAAAAACGAAGATTTTGTATATACAGTATTTATATTTATATAATTACATAATTATAATATAGAAAAGGTACAGGAAAGAGATTATGAGAAATTTTATAATGTAATCCTTGTACAAAATAATGCGGAAAATGGACGTGAAGAGAGACTTAGGCAAATGATGAGTTACGACATATATATCTAATTTATAGACACTTTATAAAGATAATATAATCTATAAGGAAGAACATATTTATTGTGATAAATATTCTTTCATATAAAACTGTCACACGTCAGATCGGCTCTCTTTGTTACTGAAATTCTCGATTATCGAAATTACATTTGTCTACGAAGAATTATTCTTTCGCCTCATAACTTTCGCCAGCTTTGATACTTCCGGAGTATATTACGTACGTAAATGTACTTAATCTTTAGTCTCCTAGTAATTGGAGGCAATAATTTTCATGCTTTATTTGGAAACGAATACAAGTATATGCTAAGCGAGGGACCAACGATCGTAACATACTAAACATATGGCAGTAAGTATAAACTTACTAAATAATGATTGTAAAATCATTACTTAAAAATGATAGACATGACAAGTCTCAATAAATATATATGTGAAATGAGGAGCATACATATTAACACGACATTCATTATATTACATATACTGTGTAAATCATCTCTGTAAAAAATGTCACGTTTATATTTATCTTCCACGCTGTAACTTCATCTATATAACAGTTTATTGTATCTAGATCTATTATCCGCAATATAATGTTTTTTTTTCTTTTATCAGGTGTAATATATTTCTTCTCTACACATAATATTTCCGTTTAGACTCAGTTAGTACAAAATATTATCCCGTTCTTTTCTTATTGATTTCCTTTTTTGTAAGTACTTCGATCAATAAACTACGGAGAACAATGTCAGGTAACCATTTCCTAGCTCGATACATTCTACAGAATCCAAAACCAGATGTTACGCTTTGTAAAATATTTTAGTATAGAGGTGATCCGCGATTAGCAGACGTGCAGATCATGCAGACATGGTTTAAGTTGACTTCCGTCTTTTTAAATTTTACTTTATTTCTGCTGTGTATTTCAGGTCTGCTAATGTAGAATCATCTCGTGTAGATACATAGAAAGGCTCGCTTTTCAACGCTTTCTGCCTAATAATTACAGTGTAGTTGTATATCGCATTGATGCGTTCAATGTATATTTTAAGTACTCGATTAACAACAGTATAAATTATATTGTACATTCGCCTCATGTGTCTTATAAAACAGAGAACAACAGTTTATGGAAATTAGATTCCTGAAAAAGTATTAACAATATTACGGAGTGAAAAAGAAGTTTCACAATATAACTATAGGCATTCATTCCTAAAATTATGACATATAAAGACAATTGTATAATAAAAGACAACTTTTATATATATTTTAGATTTCACACACTCCAAATGTACTAAAAAGAGTATACTATACTAGAAAAATTCTATTCTTAGAGTAAACAATTTTTTTTCTTTAGCAAACATTTAATCTTTCATTTTCATATAATAAAATATTAATTCAAGATAATAAATCAATCAGTCGTCACAAATTCACAAATTAAGTACCTAATAGATAAAGCTTACTAGGAGAGGACTAAATCCTGTTTCCTATTTACATTTGTATGATACATATACAATTTTCGTAGTTTAATTACAATATTAAATACGTTTTGCTAATCGGAACGATTAAATTGTTGCTAAGGAAAGATGAAATGCAAATCAAGCAAAGAAAAAAAAACTTTTGCTTTGTTTCTTAATCTTAACGCTAAGAAAAACAGTACATGTCTCCTGCACTTATCTTAACATCTTTTCATTAGAATAATGAATGCAAGAAGAAGTGATATAAGTACGTGACTGTGCCAGTTACGACAAGAATGTAACTTATGTGTTGATGAAAACTTCAGTTTCTTAAAAGAAAGAGGCGGAAAGGAATACTCTCTAGTAAAAAAAAAAATCGTTTAAGCACACAACGATAGTATATAGAGAATTTAAGGCACATAATAAAAGTACAAGTAATTATATTAATTATGTACCAAGTCATTTCCTTGCCGCTACTTACTAATTGGGCCATTTCAAACTATCGTATACGTTTAGATTCGCATACAACTGAAAAAAATAAAGATGTAACTAAAATCTCTGATTTTCGGGAAAGTGACCTTTGAGTAACGTACACTAAACCTTCTTCAAACCTTTTTTTCGTTTCATTTGTACTGTTTTCTAATATATATGTATATGTAGTGATAGTATGGATATCGACCGGCCGACTTCATATATTTCATTTTTGTTCTATATAACGAATCTTTCGTACTAAAATATATTCAAAATAATGTCAAGGCATTATTGCAGCGTTGTTTCTATCACTTTTTTCTCAATTAGCTAAAAACTGTACCCGCAATGCCGTTCGTTTTACTCGCATTGAAACAATCGTAACATGATATCGTGACAGAACATTGCATACGATACGTACTCTGTGAAACCTAGAAATACACAAAAAAAAACTAAAAAAAAAGGTAGAAAAATCGTTGATATACGCACTCGTAAAATGGAAGAAAGACTTTTTCGTTTCAAGACAAAAAGCATGTTACTAAATTTCAATTCTCTTACTCTTTCTCTCGTGCATAATTAGATAAGCTTTAAACGGATAGTCTTTAATCTTAGTACATCTTGACTTTATCATCTATGAAATGCTATTAACAATCAATTACGTACTATTTTCCTCTTTATGCAAACTAACGATATAAGGTGACTTTTGATACCTACGAAACTTAGCGACTCACGAAAGCCGAGGTCGGGTACAGCCTATAAGCCAATCGCTAAAAATATGAGGCGCCTCTCTCGCGATAAATATCTAAGTAATTCGTGAAGTACCTAATGTCACAGTAGCAAAATGTGTCATGCCAGCATGTTCTGTTCTGTGTTGCTCGTTGCTCTTAGCGTAACCGATTTCGCCGACAATGCAGAGTGCCGTCGGCCGTTCTGCAAGCGTTAAGAGTTATCCTGTTTAGGCAAGAGATTTGCTCGTTCCTCATCGCCGTTCACCTTCTTCATAGCGGGCGACATTCGTGTCACCTCGGACTGTCGAGAGAGAATATCCGCGTCTAGCGCGTTCAACGAATCGCGTTTAGTTTGAAGTTCCACTGGACTCATTTGTACCTTGAATACATATATCCAATGTGTGTTATAAAATTTCCAATGCGTCATAAATTAGAAAGAGATAAATCTCATGTTTAGTCAAATCTCGTCATGAGATGCATTAAGAGTGAGCTATATATAGAAACCTTTGCCGATGAATTCCTGATTTTCCCATCGTTTCGCGGCGAGATAAACTTCGAATTCGTGTTCGGACTGGCGCTGACCGGAAGCGGTGACGTCGGCGCCGTTACGCTGCGCATGGGCGAATGAATAACGGCGTCCTTTGCCTTCTCACTGTCCGTCAATCTGTCCGCGGGCAATATCGGAGACTCAGGTGCACTACGATCGTCTTCTTCAAGAGAATGCAGCAACTGTAAATTGACAAGACCGTCGCTCATTTTGTTCAATACAGGATTGGCGAAAAGTTTCGCGATAATTCATAATAGCTTATGATTTATGCGGTAGATTGCAACCTTTTCCACTTCATCGTCGAACTGTTCCTGACCAGGCAACGGATCCTTTTGACTTCTTTCCAAAAGTGTGGCGCGCTTCGCGGCGAGGTACAGGGATCTCTTGACCTTTACGTAGAAAACCTCGGTCACCGCACGCACCGTATAGTCCGGTATAAAGGTATGACGCAGCATAGAATCCAAATTGACAGACTGAATGCTTCCAACTGTCTGCGGGTTTGCGTTTGTAGGCGACTCGGCTAGAAACAAAAGAGCATATCGTTCGAGCAAAGCTCTGTTTACACGGGCAAATATTATCAAGATTGTATCTCACTCTTACCAATTCCGATGTTAGCGGTAAGAGCTTGTGATCCGAAATACGTGAAAGGACCGCTTTCAAACATCATGTTCTCTTTGCCCACCGTCACTTCGACGCGACCTTCTAAAATTAGCACAAAGTAATCGACCGCTTTTCCTTGCTGATAAATTATCGCCGCCGGATCGGTTTTGGCTTTCTCGCGCGATTTCACTTTAATGTGATAAATAATATCTTGCTTCAGTAAACGTCGCAGGATCGGCTCCGATATAACATCGGGTTTAAACGTGTCCACAGCTGAAGATAATATAATTACAAGTCAAACATTGTAAGATATATCTGTAAACGTTTTGCAATCCGTTCGATATTGCTCCTTACTTGTTGATAAGTACTGGAACATCGCCAACGTCAATTGTGGCGAGATGTGAATTCGTTGGTTTTCTTTTTTCTCCGCGAATATAGTAAAGTCTGTTGGCATTTTTGCACGAACCTGTCTTTTACGTTTACTTCTGTTATCCGCTGCAAGAATTAACATTCGGCGTTAAGCAACTTACGAATTTGTGAAGCGCGAATAAACGATAGAACAAAACCTACTAAACACATCTGTCTCGTCAATAATCTCAGCCTGAATTAATTCTTCAATAACATCCTCTAACGTTATCAAACCAATCACCTCGTAAAACGGATCGCCTTCGCCTTCGTTGTTAACTCTCTGTACAAAAGCCATGTGGCCTTTATGACCTGAAAATATACATGCGTGATTGTTGTTACTCGTTATTCTCATGAAATCTATCCAGAAAAAAAAAAGAAATTTAAAAAGAGTTATTATACAGACCTTCCTTGAATTGTTTAAACATCACGTCCAATGTAGCATCCTCAAAGACAAAATGACATGGATTTTGATAAAATTGGCAAAGTGTCTTGAGAGGCATGTTATCATCAGGATCAACGAAAGCGAGATCTTTGATATATAGTATTGTTACTATGTTCGTTCTTACATTTTCGTACACTGGTACACGCGAGAATCCTAAAAATAAAATAAAACGCACAATTTTATCCTGCGAGTTTTACATAAAGTTGACAGGAAAATCTACAATCACTAATTATAATTAAATAGTTATTAGATAACCATTGTTAAATTATTATTAGGACCTGATAAACTAAGTGTTCACCTGACATTTATCTTTGATAAGTGTTTAGTTAAACTGATAATATTTAGCGTTGATTAATACAGAGGAATGCGCAAACGTCATTGAGATTCTCTTGAAACATTAATCGTACCTGATTTCATAATCTCGGATACAGTTTCAAAGTCTAGAATAGCGTTATAATTCAACATGTATACATCTTCGATTCTGGTCATTACATCCAATACGGTCTTCTTTCGCAGTTCTAACGCTCCTGAAATTATATTTACTTCATCTTTCTCTAAATCGTTGTATTCGGTCGTTACCTAGAAAGGTCGTTACCTGTATAGTATTAATATATCAATTTCAAGTGTTCATGCATTTAAGATATTTCTAATAAAATTTTTCCACGTGCAAGACATTTGCAGTTGTAAGTATTATCAGCTTTTGTTAGATCAGTTAGATAATAAACTTGGGTAATTGTAAATAATCACATAAAGGAACAACGTTAATTGTAGTTAAGTATCGAAAACCAGTGCAACTACGAGAGTTATTTCCCCTCATAACAATACCACAAGACATTCTAATTCAATTTAATTATTACACAGCCATTTAATTTCTTACCTTGACCAACTCTTTCAAGCGTTCTCGACTATACACATTTCCGATCTCTTCACCGAGAATGACATCAAGAAGCTTGCTAATTGGGTAACTTAATGGAAAGGTAATTAGCATTGTAATTTTGGTCAGATAGATGGTCTTTGCACCGACGCATAATCCGTGCCTGCTGCACATAGCCTACAACATATACAAATCGCATCTTCAAGCTCGAGATCAGAACCTCGAATAAACCATGCAGGAAGCATTCGCGTAATATGAAAAACATACCTGTGGTGAAATCTCGCCAAAAATGACAATAGCTAACGTCGAGCAGATAACAGCGACAATCCCGGATGTCAAGTCATCCAGCAATATCGTGAATATTGAATTGACAAGAACGTTGGAAAACAGAATCGAACACAAAAGGTAATTTCCGTGATTTCTTACCGGCTGAATGGCTCTTGCATATCTTTTCTCCTACAACGTGGAAGTAACGTAACGTAAGTGGAAGGAGGGAAATGAAAACGCCGATAAGATATAAAAAGAAAGAGAAAAAACGGATTTTTGCTTACTTTTTCTGTACCAGTGTTGACGAGTATTTTCAATTCGGTCCTATCTATCGACATTAAACCGAGATTGAGACCGGAGAAAAGTGCGGATAAACTGAGACAAACGAGAATGATCAAGATAGTGAGCCAGAACGGTAGTAATTTCTCATATGTGCTGATCTGAAAGTCCCGAACTATAAATCATTGTTTTTACTCTGCGTGACGAAATATTAAGTCTTATTTTATTGTAGGTCTTAGTTATTCGCCTAAAATTGTGACGGTGAGAAGGCGAGAAAGGAAATATGCTCACAGTGTTGTACAGCGCAGTGCCTTGATGCCTAAACAGCACGTCATCCTTCTTAAATTTCTCTTTCTCGTAAAACGGCCGTTTTGCGCATACGTAAAACGACGATCCCAGAGGAAGTACTACATGAACAATCGCTGTAGTTTCCTCTACGTTTTCCACCTTGAACGTCGAAAGGGGGCATTTAATTTTTCAGATATTTTCTTTTGTTGAGCAACACGACGATATACTCACCGGAAATTCGTTACTCTTGATCTTGTCGCACACAAAGCCTCTTTCCCCCGGCACGTCGGTGAAGGTGATCAAGGTGTCTTTCGTGATACCAGTGCCGAATAGTCGAATTACTGCCTTACTCCCGGCCAGAATCCGGGGAACACCCTTCTCGTCGTGACTGGGCTCCTTATCAGCCATGTCTACCCGCAATCCTTCGATATGTATGTCCGTGTAATTGTTCGGGAAAGTTTTGAAACCATCGAATGGATTTTCATCGCGTCGCGTGCGAAAATATTTTCTGGAATTGATAAATTCGCAATTTATATTTTAATAAATTAATATACAATATATAATGACGGAATTCATTTCCCATCAATAGGGACTTTTTGCAATACCGTCTTTCAATATGATAAACGTATCTGAATTATATATAGATACGTTCACCGTCTAAATTCACATTAGGGATTTCGTTATGGTAATCATGACGTCGACGGTAATCGCGAACCTTATTCTCTAAAAAATAAAGTTGTACGTTATCTAAATAGCGTTACGGTGAATAATGTGCATGCGTAGTTTCGCCTTTCGACTGATAATGTGAATGTATCTAAACAATTCAGATATAGATACGTTTACCGTATCTGAGAAAGACGGTATTGCAAAAACCTCCCTATTATTATTATACTGTCATTGCGCATTGCTGTTATTATAGTCGCGATATTTTAAATGCAGACGTATCCCACGAAAAAATAGTGGTCGATAAATGCTAATGTCGAGAGGCATATATAAAGCGTTATCAAGAGACTCATTCCCGAGATACCAATATAACTCGTTAATCTGCAGAATGAATCGCGGAGAGTAACGAGAGCCCTTTCATAAATAAGGCTATCGTCTTAAAATATTTAGATAATGATATTTCAGATGGTCGATAAACATAAAAAATTACGTCATCCTGCTTGTCTTGCATAAGTCATTTAACCTTCTTCGATATCCCGTACGAACTAGTTTCGTATAACATCGAATGCAAATTAATAAGAAAAAACACTTTTATATTTTATTCTGAAACGATTATTCTCTTAGGACCGGTTGTTCCAACCTGTTGGTAATCTAACTAATAGTTAAATCATATGTCTATCTTTGTCTAATGTAAAGGATAAATAAAGACATATATATGATTTAACTATTAGTTAGTTTACCAAAAGGTTGGAACAACCGGTCCTTACTGATAATCATCTCCAAAATTATTATTATTATAAAAATTATGAAAGCAGCGTTCGAGTGCATTTTAACAGAAGGTTCTGAAGTGATTTTTCCGTAAATCAGGGTAAAAGGTCGAGTGTTCTAAAGGTCGAATATTTTCGGCTCGATAAAGCAACGCTTTTCGAAGGAACGAATCCGTGACGTGATTTTTCATAACTGTAGAAATAAAAGCGACACGTTCTACGCGTAGCCGCGTAAACGTTACGTCGCATGTGCGACGAGTTATCGGCGACGGCGGGATATATGGGTCGCACACCAATTTCTATTTTTACTGATTATTAACGTGGGCCAAGTTTGAGTATTGAATCGCAGACTGTTGGGTCGTAGCCAGCATGAGGTGTGGTCAATGGTTTAGCGTTCGTGGATGGCGTGCGGTTTATCGCCGTCGCGCATCGGTGTTCGACGAATTCCTCCTTGGCGAGCCGAAATGTGCGCGTCTAAAGTTGCGCATTCCTCACGCCTCGAGCGATAATATACGCCCTAAACGTTCATCGTCGTGCGACATCGTCTTCTATTACCTAATCCGACGCGGATTTACTCCCTCCTGCGATGTTGATGACGAAGTAAACAGTCCCGCTGAGGGAGGCCGGGGGAGGGCGACGAGACGCGTGATTTATTGAAAACTAAACGATCCGCATGCTGTACAAAGTCATTCGCCTTCTCATAAATCAGCGTCGTAATGTTCGTGGGAACGTACGCAGATAATTCCGGCGTATATATACATTTCGTATATATGTATAACTTTCGTGATTAGACGGCAGAGTAAAGAGAGACGAGATACTTGTTTGCAGAAATCCTAGGGCTTCCCCTGTATATGCCGTTTTAGAAGCAAACAAACAACATTTTCAACGTTTGTTTCAAATGGACGCGAGTCCAATGAGATTCAAATCGACAGAAACGTTACACATGTGAATGTTGCATGAAAAATCTGTAATGTGACATTACAAAGTAAAATATACACACATAAATATATACAAATGTATACAGATATAAGCCAAAAAAATACATATATATATTCAGTTTTACATATAATTTTTACCTTGATATAAACAGTAAACATGTTTAGTAAATTTTGCTGAAAATGCGCAATTCGATGCATCGAGCTTGAAATAATCAACTTAATTAAGAGTCTCTCAAGGCCTTCGATATCACTGCTGAAATATTAATGTCCACCGCGAAGTACTTATATACTTTCTATTACTTCATATCTGTTTTTAGACACCTAGTCATATTCCCTCAGTGATCAATTTAGATAATTATTTGATATATTCTAATAAATTTTGGGAATCGCTCTGCTGCTCGCAAGACAAGAGAAGAGATGAAATCGAAGAAATTCACGGAAAATACGCAAGTGGAAAAGCCGACGGAGTAACAGATTTACGCACGGTACGAGGAAAAGGAGAGGAAAAAATAAAGAGAGTGACAAAAATAAAGATGAAGAAAATGCAAAAAGTAAGCCAAAAAAAAAGGACAAAACGATAAAGAAGATAGGAAAACATAAAAATGAAGTTAAAGAAAAAAGTAAAATGATAAAAATAAAGAAGAAAATAGAGATGAAGATGGCACAAAGAAGATAATGAAGATAATTTTAAAAGAAAAGAGAA
The DNA here is from genome assembly GCF_030848795.1 of Temnothorax nylanderi. NCBI lineage: Eukaryota > Metazoa > Arthropoda > Insecta > Hymenoptera > Formicidae > Temnothorax > Temnothorax nylanderi. The sequence continues at coordinate 468,808 of NW_027249186.1, read as the reverse complement.
AATAAAAAATAAAGAAGAAAAGAATATAAACAAGAATATAAAGAAGATAATGTATAAGGAACAGATGATGAAGATGAAATGAAGAAAAAAAAGATAAAGAAGAGATAAAGATAAAAATAAAGAAAATACAGAAAAAGATAAAAAAGACGAAGATAATAAGGAAGCTGAAAAAGGAAAAAGAACAAGGAAAAGGAGAAGGAAAAGGCACGGAGTTATATCAGGTATATTTAGAAAGTCGAGACTGTCGAAGATTACTCACTCCGGCCGTAATTTATGGAGGTATTTTAAGGAGACGCGATCGCCGAGGTTGATCCAGTTTTCGTCGCTGCCGTTTCTCAGGCAGAAATAGACGACGGTAACCTTCGCATCCGGAATCATCCGGAATCGGTACATCGCGCGGTCGCTCGCCGACGACGTCCATACGGCGTCCAAAGTGTTGCCCGCGTCCGGCGGGCAATCGCGGCTCGACGACGACCATCGCGGGGCGAGATCGCGATCGAGGCCGGTGCCCAGAAACTCGATCCCCAAGTCGGGAACTCGGCGACCGTCGGCGGGGCTGACGCCGAGGAGCGGCGGTGCCGATAACGCGACGACCGCCACGGAATTCACCGCGAGCTGAACCACGCGCGGCGGAACGTCGCCGTGACGGACGGCATCGTCGACCGCCGTCGCCGTCGCCGTCACCGTCGCGGTTGACGCGATCGACGCGGTCGACGAGCCGGCATTCGCTAGCTGGGCGACGTACGCGGGAACGAACAGCAAAACAATTGCCGTCGGCGCAAATCGCGGACGGCCGACATACTGCGCCATCATACGACCACTGTGACTCCGCCGACAACTTCACTTGGCTCGAGCCGAAGGCTTTAGGTAGTTGTATTTATAATGCGCCGCCGCGAGTGCGCGCGCACGCGCCGCGCGCACGCTCCCTTCGACTGCGGAGTGCGCCGTGCGGGCTACGCAATTGTACGCAATTTCACATTTCGCCGAAAACTGCAGGCTCGTTTCCATAGAATTTGTGCATCGCGCGCGGAATATACCCCCGTCCCGTGGGGTAACGATTAGTCCCACACCCTGACTATATAGCGAAGACAATTGTAACCGTGATGTAAAAAGACAGGTGTAGCATTTCCAAGGGTGCGCAGTCGTCATTTCCTTTGACCAATCAGAAATTTGTCCGAGATGCAAGAAGGAACATTTTAAACGAGATGACGAATTGTCAAGCGGTGTCGACGCAGGTCGGTGAACGACTGGTGGAAGATCTGTGGAGTCTACGCAGGCCGATAGAACGGTACTACATAGGCTGCGGTCCACTTGACGCTACACAAATGCTTCGAAGCATTCCTCTTCTCTTTTCTTTCAATGAAGAAAGAAGGAGAAGAAGAACGCTCCAAAGCATTTGTAGCGTCAAGTGGACCGCAGCCATAGTCTAATCTTAAATTTTAAATTATAGAAAGGTTCACCCGAACACGCTGCAAGGGCGTTTTATTACTATAGCACCTTATAATAAATTTAAGACGATTTTAAATATAATAAGATCGTGTCAGAAATGTTGTTCTTACAGTTTGAATAAAATAGTAAAAGAAGACATTATTATAAATTAACTAATTGACTAATTAATTGATTTTCTGAATTATATTTTCACTGCAGTTCTAAAAGAATAACTTCGATCAAATTCGACCAATTTGATTTATCTACACTTTGCAAAAACGACATCTAATATACCGACATCGATAAATTATCGGCTATTGATAATACCAGCGTCGTTTCGCATTTATCAACCACAGATTGTCTAGGCGTTTCCCGTGTTCACCGGCAGGTGGCGTTACTTGCATCCAACAATCCCCGGATCGGAGATCGGACCGGACCGTATCGCCGACGATTTGCCGTCTGCTCCGCTCCTCGCTCCAACTGGCTCCAACGTATTCAACAGAACAGTATACAAGTGTATTCGAGTGCGTCGTGGACAGAGTCACTCGCGGAAAGCCCGGTGGACCGTCGCGTTGCGTCGAGCGTCGAGCGATTCTCCGCGCGCGCAAGCGAATCGTCGCGCCGCTTCCTGCCGTCTGCCGTCGCCGTCGGAGTCCTCCCGCCTCCGTTGGAAGAGAGAGGAGCGCATCCGGAGCATCCAGGAGCGCGCGGCAGAACCGCAGAAGCGGGACGCGCGTCCTACGGTCCGTCAGCGCGTCTTTTCGCGACGTCTCGCGTTGGGACGCCGCCTGGATCATCGCTAGACCCTCGCATCCCCGTCGCTCCCTCGTGACCCGGACAAAATGGGGACGTTCTGCTACAACTTCTCCAAGTACACGCTGGCGGCCATGAGCCTCGTGTTTTTGGTGAGTCCACTTCCGCGCGTCTCTTCATCCTCAGATCGATACGCTTCCCTCCGCCTCCGCCCCGGTCCGGCAACGATTTCACTCTTGCCTTAATTCTAATTCGATTCAATTCTAGGATCGACCGCGGTTTGCCAGTGAGTTTCTCCCCGGCCTGCAAACTGAACGTTTCACGTTTGTCCTGTGACGCGCGTAGCGCACGTAAACTTGGATGGAGTTTACGAAGAGTTCTTGTTTTTGTTTGCCGCGGCTCTCCGCCATTATTATCGATGCCTCCTCGGCAGGTCGCCTACGCTTCGACTCGATTAATTAATTTTATAGGGCGCGAAGTCGAGTTAACACTACCATGAGAAGCCTGCGATTGGACTCGTCGCCGAAGCTTCTTCCTCGTGATAAAAAGCAATTTCATTATATACACACACATCTCGCTGGAAAATTATAGGTATCGCGAGGATCCCTCGATCGAAATCATCGAATGCGAATCGCGTGGGGGTGATTGCGTCCACGTGCGACGGAAATATCGATGACACCCGAAAACGCAGGCCGGCGCGGAAGAACGCGAGGAATCATCGGGAACGATTAGAGGAACCCCTCGAGAGGCGACGACCAAGTTGAATAAATATCGAGCTCGGATTAAGCAACTCTCGCGCAAAGCGCGACGTTTATCGACCTCGTAATCCATGATTTCGAAATATCCATCTTAGACGTGCGTTTAAATATAGTCCCGCGGTCGTAGAGCGCGAGAGCGCCGTTTCTTCCTACGAGCTTTCGCGGCCCACGCTACGGCCCAATTCCCTCCTTGCATCCCCCGCGGGGTCGGAACGGTATTAACGAAGGAGCGCCTTCCGAGAGTCGACTGCACTTTACGCCGACTATATTTGCTGTAATCGCTATGTAAGCTGGTTCAAAGTCCCGTCGCGTTTACGACGGCAGCGTAAGATCGCGTCGTTTCCCGTTTAACGTGGAAATTCCGCGGCGCTTTATTTCAGATGGTCAAATCCGTCGAAAACTGATTTTACTTGCGAGATAGAGATATGACAGTAGATCTACCGTAGAAAACGAGCAGAATCTGCCATTCCTGTCAATGAATAAAGATATTATTTATTATTATTTCTGTCTATATAATAAAGTAAATAAAGATATTATTATTAATTAATTAAACGATACTGTATAATCGAGTCGTATCTGACTTAACGTAGAAAATCGGCGGCGCTTTATTTCAGATAGTTAAATCCGTCGAAAACTGATTTTATTTGCAAAATATGACAGTAGATCTACCGTAGAAAACGAGCAGAATTTGTTATTTCTGTAAAGTAAATATTATTATTTTTTTAATATCATTTTTTTAATTTTGACGTTTAAATAAAATTTTAAATGACAGATTGCTGACAGCCTGCAGAATTCCGTCGGCAGGTTCTGTTGGCGGAAGACGAGTTTAATGCTGATGCCATCAATCCGCTTGAATCCACTGTCGAACTGCTGACGTTTTGCTCACTGGCTTGCCTGCTGGACTGAATCCACGTGACGATTTTACGACGGCTCGGAGAGAAGGTCGGGGATCATCGAGATCTCGCGCTAGATATCCCGCGATCGGTATTAGCTCTGATACTAGCGGGATGGAATCCGCTTCTGATTCATCGGATCGTTTTTAGTTGTTGCGCGCGCTCTTACATCAACTCTATCGCGTTATAGCGAGATTTTCTATTCTCGCCGCGCGACGAATGAGAGATGACACGCGAGATGTTTCTCTTTTTCCGCTTTACGGCACGCTTACGTTCGAATAAACATTTTGTGGCTCGAGAAACCTTGACGTTTTCTCTTCCGTCAAAATTCTCGCGTCTTTTCTCGGAATCTTCTTGTATATTAATATATTACGTTTATATATGTCCTCAGTTCTTCACGCGGAAGGTACCGACGCGTTATCTCTCTATTCCTTGCCGACGAAGATCCACGGGCTCCCAGAAATTTCCAGCTCCATCCGCGGGATTCTCTCGCCTCTACCAATATTTGACTCTGGCACATTAATATATTTTTTCGCTCGTGTCCGTTTACACAAGCTAATCGACCAGCTTGCGGCAGATCCGCTCGAGAATAGCGCTGGTACTTCGAACGCCAAGGACGTCTCTCCTCTTCCTCCTACCTTTTAACCCGTGAACCCACGTTCGGTGCTGGAGAAGAGACTAGCGGCAGAAAACCCCGTGATAATCCGCGCGCTTAAATGGAAGCTGCCACATCTGGCGGACAGACAGTTTCATTGTAAACGTCCCGTCCTCCTCCCTTGCCCAGGCCCCCGTACGGTTCGGCTCATAAAGTGGCTCGTTAGTCTCTCTCATCCCGCAACGTCGGGACTTGCTTGAAAACATCTTTTGTGGACCGACTCGCTTGTCCTGCACCTCGAACAATTCCAAGAATAAACTAGGAATAGCATTACTCGACTGGGGGGGGGGGGGGGAGAAATTTACACAGAAAGAAATTAATAAATAATTTAAAAGAAAATAGCGCATTTCTCTGCTAATTAAGATCGAAGCCGCGTCCAGCGTGAACGAGCACGAACGAACCACAAACGAACGCGAATGTATTCCATTTCTCGTTCAGAGTCCAGGCATACGACAAGGAAACGCTCGTTCGTGATCGTTTGTGCTCGATCTGCCTGGACGTGTTTACTTTATTTTATTTATCTTATGCTGCGTTCGGGGAGCGCGCTATTAGCGCTATTGCATAATTCTATCTTTATCGCTCATCAAGTGTAGAACAAGGATAGAATAAGCAAATAGCGCTAATAGCGCGCTCCCCAAACGCAGCCTTAATGAGCTTTAATCGCTCGCTCGCGTTCGTTCGCGATTTTTCGTCCTTACCAGCTCGATCTAAACGTCATTTATTCGTATGTCTTTTACAGATAATTTCGGTAACGGTGATAACTCTGGTAGCATGTATGTTATCGGACAAAACGTATTTAGTATCGATCGCCGAGGAAGGGAACAACTACGAGGCAGGCCTGTACATTTTGCTTTGCACCGGAATCCTCATGCTCATCGTCTCCGTCCTAGGCTGGTGCAGTGCCTTCAAGCACTCTCGATATTGTCTGGCCACTTTCTTCAGCATCATGCTCGTCATCGTGGTCGCGCAAGTCGCCTTCGCCGGCTGGCTTTACGCCCATAGGGACCGCCTGGACGAACTGGTGCGATCTTCCGTGATAAACACAGTTAAGGTAATTCCCCTTTTAATTATGAAACGTTCTAAATTCAGTAGCAATTCTCACGTGAAGTGACTCCTCGTTGTTCGAGTAATAATTGTATATTATGCAAATGAGCATATCCCATTATTTTTCGCAGGATGAATATGGCGAGATACAATGTCGCACGCAGATCATGGATACGATTCAGGCCACTCTCGAATGCTGCGGAGCCAATGGACCTGCGGATTGGGCCGGCAGCAAGTACGCGAGTCAGGAATCCTCTCAATCTCAATTGCGGTTATCTTTTGGCGTTTCAAACGCCAACAACGTGTTTAAAATACCAAAATCTTGCTGCAAAGATGCGACCAGCACCGCCTGCAGCGAGGGTCGCCTGATGAAGGTTGCCGGAACCGTGAGCTCCGCGATTTACAGTGAGGTAATGCTTCTTTTTGCCATATTAATTAATTGTTCGTCATTCAATTTTATATTATGCGTACTTTATTCTTATTGCATTAAACATACAGTGTGCCAAGACAAAAATTTTGTTGCAGGGATGCATGGAAAAGTTGGTGACTACACTGAAGACCCAGAGTTACCACTTTATGGGTGCAGCGATACTGGTCTTAGCCCTAGAAATTCTTAGTCTGATACTCGCTCTAATTTGCTGTTGCAAAGGCGGACCATCAGATAGATACAAAGCCTAAGTTGACTCGTCGCGCGTATCGTGTAAGAATCTTCCCTTTACCGGGTGTCCCACAATAACGGCGTAATACCAAACATAATCAAAATTTTGTTTCTGTGCCAATGCCAGTGGATACCTTGCAAGTTGTGTCTTATGTTTAATCACGTGGGACAAATGATTCATCTCATCACAAAGTACGTTTAATAAGTAACTATTTTTTAGGTTGCTATTATTCTATAAGGTTGAATTGGTATGCGTTATTTTGGGACCAATTCAAGATCTGACGTATGATAATGCCATTTTATTATTTTATTTTCTTGTAAATAATGTTTTGATATTTCCCTTTTAACATATGGAGAGTTTGTGTATTTTACAAAATTGATTTTTACAATTTACATACGCACACTCATACTTGCAAGAGTAATATATCTAATTTTTTTATCGATTTTTTTAAAGGGGTACAAAGATTTGACAGGTGTTAAGCTAAAATGTATAATTGTATGAAATTTTTATCGACATATATAAATTCCGAAAGAAGATTATATCTCTTTACAAATCGAGGCTATTAAATAGAGAAGGTAATCACACAGATGTTTCATAACTGTGGAATATTTGTATCAATTTGAGCAGACATATGTGTGACTTATATTGATGCAGATATAATTATTTAAGATACATATAATATGTATATGTATATATATATATATATTAGGGTGGTCCTTATTTTTCGACTTTTAAATTTATTCTGCGGCACCCCCCAGAATGTTTCCAATTCGCAAAAAAATAATCCCTGCCAAAGCTCAGCTCGATCAGATAACGGAAACCCGTGCCCCCGGATTTTTAAACATTTGAGTTCTCTTGTATTAAACTGTTTATTCCATCAACATTGGTTTTTAAAGCGTATTTTCCACAAAAATCGGCCTAAAGCACTTTTCTTTTTTTAACATGTGTGTCTTGCTTTTCTGCATCGTTTGAGACCTTATACTCTCATTTAAACAATTAGGTAAATTGTTAATAACTAAAAAATAAAAATAAAATAGTTATTGCATTTATTGCTTGATCAGCTGGAAAAAATTATGTATGGGCTACAAAAGTTATAATAGTATGTTTAGAGCCAAAAGAAGAACAAAAATTAAAAGATTTCATGTCTTTAAAGACAGGCTCAAATCCTTCAACTCGAAACGGTACCGGCCGAATCCACCACAAGTATGAACATTAGTAAGAAATTTTTGGACATTCTACAATTGTCGTTTGAAGTAAAGTACATGCATGAAGACACTAAACTTGCTAAGAAGAGAAACAAAATAAAAGCGTTACAGGAGAGGATGAATGTGTTGTATCATATAATGTAGACTCTTTATTAAAAACAATCAATTTTTTGGTTAACGTTAATGTTAAAAAAAGAAAAGTGCTTTAGGCCGGATTTTTGTGGAAAATACGCTTTAAAAACCAATGTTGATGAAATAAACAGTTTAATACAAGAGAACTCAAATGTTTAAAATTTAAAAACAAATTTTTTTGTCGAGTAAATAAGGACCACTAATCTATATATATAAGCCTTCCAAAATTTTTGAGAGTGACAGCAGGACTGTAGAAAGAAGTCTGATTATAAATGCTTCCTAAATAATTTTAAATGCACTCTGACTCCGTGCGCATTTTATTGATCTTTATTGTCATTAACAGTTTTTTACATTCGCGTAATATTATTCAATTCGACTCTCAGTCTATATTTATACCTGCATATCTTACATGACGATATAATGTACTGGACAAGAATCTTGATTTTATGAATATAGAAGAAGTTAGGTGCGAATTTAATGGACACTCTTTCTGATTACTGCCAAAAATGCTCTTCTACATAAATATATATATTTCCAGTTTAAAGACTTTTATGTACATAAGCATTTACCATCTTTCACAAAGTACCTACACAGCTAGGGTTTCTTCGGGCCAAAGTAGTAACCAAACTAACGCATTGCGTTGACATAAAGTGAAAATTATTATATTTTAAATTGCATAATGAGGTATTAGAAATATTATTTCTATGACAAAAAGTATATCTTGTGTTGCATCTGATATATTTATAATCTTACGAGCGCGTTTAATATTTCGCATGACGTTAAGTTGCTGATTTTTATTTACTTTAGGCTTATTGCTTTTTAGCAATCTTTTGATTAGAAGCTATATTTTCACATGACTAATCTTAATTAGGAGTGTAGCGTTTAACGATCTGAGTATAGGAATCTCGAGATATTGAATGGTGATCAGTTATATCGTGTCTTACACCGACTAACGTTTTCTTAGCGTTAATCTCGCGAATCAAAATAGGGAAAGAACATGCACTAATACATACAATACAATCAATCTAGTACTTTAACTTACTACAGCGCGATCGTCATAGTGTCTAGTCTGTAAACGATTAATGTTAACTTATCGACTTATCTACTTGCTTTATCTCTCACGCGATATACGATATATTTTATATATTATTTTTTATATACATATTAATAATAATTTTCTATAGATTCTATGAATAGTAATAACTGTTACCACCAATTTTACAAAAAAAAAAACTACTACTTATAGAGTTTGCATACGTAATAATAATATGTTCGATTTTATATAAATTGTATTAATCGCAACAAATTATTATACCGCGAACATTGCTTTTGCAAGTAACGTTTTATTAAAGCCATATCAATATTTTTATGACGCCACTAATTCCAGATAAGTCTTCGAAATGTTTATATCGTATCTGATGTGCTATATAATACTCGGCTTATTAATATAATACAAGATGTTGGTTGTATGCAAGAGACATTGCGTAATATAAAAATCCATATTTCTAAACATTGATATATTGCGTTATTAAGATTCTTATGGAAATTTTACTCGCATGGATGGTCGATTAATTTATACAAGTTTGCGTTGGGAATCAATCTTTTTAGAATTTTTTTAGGCATCTTGACAATTATCGCAAGAGAGCGAAAATTCAAACAAACAGAGCAAATATCTATAAAGATGAAGTTTCTGACAGAATTCATTGTTAAACTATGACACAGCATATTCCGCTGTTAAAAAAAATAAAGTTAGTAGCGAACGAAGCCATTGATGTTATATTAAAAGTTGTAACGCAAAATAATTGTTACGTGTATATGTAAAAATACAAAAACGGCGTGTAAACAGCAATACGTATGTTGACTAAAAAACACAAGACACACACTCCTTCGATTCTACATTATATTTCTCGTACACCAGCACAAAAACATGCACCCATCTGTATAATTCTCATGTATTCTTGATCGGACTGTTCTATTCTGATGTTACTTTACAAGTTTATTTTCTGACGTGGATTACATTTGTACAATTTTTAGATGTTGTCTGCCGTTTAGTAGAGAAGATAAAAAAATATATTAAACATATGTCTATAAATGTAAAATTATATTGTACGGAAAAGAAATGTCGACGCGTGCAGGAGTGAAGCGTGGCGGTTCTCACCTGTGACGATAACTGTATAGTTTACTTGCGTTTTGTGCGCACACATCGTGAAATTAAGGCAGGTACTTTCTGGACAGACTTCTGCATATACAGTTTTCCAAGAATAAAGGTATTCGTACACCTCCAAGTGAGTGTTTATCGTTATTACATAATTGAAATTATTCACGATTAATGTACAATAAGGAAATTATTATCATTGTTGATTTATTTCTAGCTTATTCTACATCTTTTTTTCTCCTGAATGCCTTTTCTTAGAATATAGACGTCATAAATAATAAAATAAGATTGTAATATTATATTTGATCGGGAGGAAAATTTCTCAAGGACATTTTTCTTGAATGGAACGGAATGGAAACGCATTCGAAATCGTTTCGACTACAACACGTTGGAGATGGTCAACGAGGGAGAGTGAAATATAAAAGATTGAGGATTAATGAGATAGCAGAGTAATAGCCAGCGAGATGAAAGGTAATCGATAGAGATCTCCGTAATGGAATAATTCCAGAGTTAATTCCGACAATAAGTGAGAGAGGTAATTAAAGCCTTTATTAAACTCTATTTGAGCGTATACTCTACACGCTCGAAGTCACGAAACGAGCCTCTCTAACTGCGGTTTCCCATTCTGAACCGCGTTGTTAATGATGACGAGCGCGAAGCGGAGCGAAGCGAGCGAGCACGGGGACCAAGGAAGGAGGAAGGAAGGGTCGGAAGGAGGTGATGTCAGAGGGAGAAGGCGGAGGAGGAACGAGGCTGACTGTTCAGGAGAATTGGAGGGGCCGGTCTCGCTCGACACCTGGGGCCCGCCGAGGGGCCCAGGAGGGAAGCGGGACCGCAGGTGCGGTCGGGTCGGGATGAAGCACGGCCGTGCAATGTGGTGCGGTCCGTCGTGGAGAACGGGAGGCCGCTCTCGCGCGATCGCCTGTTTCCCTCGCGAGAGTTCCCTCTCGAGAGTCCGGTCTCGCGCGAGTCGCGCGTTCCTCCGCTTCCGGGAAACGCACGGCTTTCCTCGCGAACCTCGAATGCGTGTGTATATATATTGAGCTATCGAAACGCGAGGTACGTCTGATCGGGTAAAGTCTTCTTCCTGCGGGCCAAGTGAGATATATAGCCCGACGGTGCATTCCTTGGACGGAACGCGCTCGGGGGTCCCCGAGTCTCTCCCTCCTTTCTTTTCTCTCTCTCTCTCTCTCCTTCCTTTTCGTCACGCGGACGGAATGGTAAGTGGTACCTTTTTCGACAGGTAAAAGTTTCCTACGCGACAGAAGTCGAGAGGACCGACGTGGAGAATGTGTAACCGGATATCCAGCGACGTACGCGTACTTTGATAACTGGCCGGTATCATCAGCGAAACGAGATCTCTTCTGCGATCCGATATCTATTAATTATAATTAACGAATACACATATCATCGAAAAACGCATATCAATTATATATCATATGAATTGAAATTAAATTAAATTAAACTCTGCAAGCAGTTTAAGCCTTAACTTGAGAGTTCAAGCCAGTCCAAGTCGGGGCCGCTCGTTTACTTAGGATTATCAAACGGAGCCGCGATTTCGACGCAATCGCTTTCTCTCAATGCCAGAGCGCCGAGTAAATAAGCGTGCCACGGCCATCTCACGCCGCGTGATCAAGCGCACGTTCTAAGATATCCGGAGGTGCCTCGGAAGGCGGCTCTCGTCCCCGCTCGACATCACCTCTGTCGCGTGGGTGAGCCAGTTCAACGTTTTCCGAAGTCGGCGGTGCGACTCGGCGACCTACTTTGAAGCTTTAAACTGCCGGTAGATACGACGACGCAATTGCATATGAACGTACAATGTACATGATCGAATTGTCTTAGGTCTTTAGCGTTCTTCTATTATCCGGAAATTCCGCGGAGTTGCTATAGAATTACCTGCAATTCTCGCTCATCTTGTACAACGATATAAAGAGAGAATCTGTTGATGACTCACTTTTAAATATTGATTTGACGCGTATTGTACGAATGTATAAATTCATATTGAATTGTAATATAATATATTAATATAATATGAATTATATATATTAAATATTAATATAAAATTATATTTAGTGACAATGTATAGTAATTATATGTATTTGGTTTTAATTAGTTAGAACTAAATTTATTAATACAAATTATATTATACTAGAAAATTATTGAATACATTATTATAATTTATATTATATTAATATTTATAATATAATTTTATATTATAATTTTATAATTATAAATTTGTATTCAAATTCCGTAATAAATTTTTAGATTGAAAGCGCAGCGCGTGAAGATCTTCTCGGCCAACGTTTCGGATGTACATAAGTGGAAGCGGAAAATCCTTCCGGAATTACGACCTTCTCGAAGCTCTTTGATTGTCACTGACACGAGTCGCGATGAGGACTATTGTTTACTGTTCGACGCTCCTCCTGATATCGGCGTCGATCGTCGGATCAGTCAACGAATGCGAAGATCCCAATTTTCACTCTTTAGAGACCCTGGAGTCGTCCAAGCTGGAGTGCGGCCCGGCGTTCAAGAACCGCTGTCGCTGCCTCAGAACGTGCTACGACGGTCATCATCAGTACGTCGTGAATTGCACGGGTACCGGATTCCACGACACGTCCCCGCTGGCGCAGCTGCCTAACGAGACGCAAGTGCGTAGACCAAAGTCCGCAACTCTACTGCATCATTAAAGATTTTTTATTCGACCTAACTGGCTATCGTTATTATTACTATTATTATAATCGTTACGACGTTGTGTGTGAACATGGGTTTCCTTTTTAATCGATGTAACTTTTGATGCTAATATATATAAGCATCATCCTCTTTAAAATCACTGTCAAAGAATTTATCGCGAAAAATTATATCATGAACGCGTTTCGATACATCCCAGGTGCTCATCTTTACGGGAAACGAGTTGGAAGAGCTGCCTTGGAACGTGTTCGGCACTCTGGACAGCCTGCCGCTTCTGAGGGTGATCGATATGTCGAACAACAAGATACGCGAGATACGCGGCAAGGCCTATCACCACGTGCAACACGTGGAGCGCCTTATACTCGACTTCAACGAGCTCTCGCTGGACCCCGCGAGGAGCCACCCGCGGGTGTTCTCCAATTTCATCTCCCTTCTAGAGCTGCACCTAACCGACGCCTTCGAGGACGGTCCACCGAGAAATCTGGCGTCGACACTCCACGACATCTTCGTGAACAGGTAATTGAGTCATCTCATAAATAATGCGGTACGAAAGGGGGAGGGGGGGGGGGTTTGATTTATTTATTAGCTCAAAACCGAGAAATTTCTATCACCACGGAATTAAAAATTTAAGATTAAGGTAAGAAGAAGTTGTAAATATAATAATAAAAAATATATTTTGAATTAAAATTAAAATGTTAAATTTTTTATTTTGTTACAAAAATATATCTAAAAAATTACTCATAGGATGACCCAATATTTTATTCCTTTATTTCTTTTTTTTTTTTTAGAAGAGTTAATCACTCAATTGATGTTTTTTTAAATTATTTTTTCCCAGCAATCTCACGCAGCTGATAAAGCTCCATCTCGAACAGAACGAGATCTCGGAATTTCGAGACGTCAACGTATTCTGCGATCTACCGAATCTCCTCGATCTTCATCTCGGCGATAACGATCTGACCGCGCTACACTTTAATCTGTCGTGCCTGCACAATCTGCGCTTCCTGGATCTACGGCGAAACAAATTCACGAAGGTCCTCGAGCGCGATCTCCACACCATGGACAATCTCGCTAAGCACGAGCGGTCCGTATCCGTGGATTTCTCTGGCAATCCCTTCGAGTGCTCTTGCAAGCTTAATCCGTTTATCAAATGGATGAAGAAGACGAAAGTATTTGTCCGAAACAAGGCCAACTTACAGTGCTACGAGGGTAAATCTTCATCGATCAGATAAATGTATTCTTTTCTCAACCTGGAAACCAAAATTCACGCTCTCTTTCCTTTATTAGGTAACGCAATTCACGACTTCCACGAAACGAAGAATTGCGCTCCGAAACTACTAGCCTCCACCCGGCGAGGAGCGACGGTGGTGCTTTGCTTCCTCTCGATGGTGCTGATCGCCCTGGTGTGCGCCTTGGTTTATCTACAAAGGGCGAAACTTCAGAAGAAGATCGAACCGGTGCTCGACTCGGTCAGCAAGAGGGTGCGGTACACTTCGATAGCGAATGGTGATACTCGCGAGGACGTGTGAACGAAGTAAGAGGAGAGAAACTATATTGCAGTAAACGAGAAGTCTTCGCTTAATTCTTAAGTGCGCAGTTTTGCATATGTGCAAAGCGACTTTTCGATGCTCCGTCTACTCTCCCTTTAGAAATTCGGACTAAAAACGCCGCAGCTTTGCTTACATTTAAAGGGTCTTCTCTGGCCCTTCTGGATGGGAAGGCTTAGATGGTCATTATTTATTTAAAAAATACTCAGAACGCTACGAAAAATTGCGCATTTAAAAGTTAAGATGAAAAATTTCGTCTCGCGAAGGTGCCGAGCCTGAAAACGCAGTTTATCCATTCGCTCGTCTCGAAGCGAAAAGCGACGGGCGCGAATTAAAGATCGCGTCCCGGAAGAAACTCCACGCGCGTGAAACTTTTGTAAAATACTTTCAGCTGTAACGGTACCGTCGTTTTACGTTAAATTATGCTTCAAATTTCTACGGTTCTCGATAATTCGCGCGTTCGCAACGGCGCGTGAAATTGAGCATGAATTTACATGTTTGACGCATTTTCAGGTACCGCATGTAGTCAATGAGCGATATCGAATTGTGATTAATGCTACCTAGTTATTCAATTTAACTTTACGATGTAATCCGTTTATAAATAAATGTTATTTATTATAACGATTTCTGGAATTTATTTCTTAAGGACAGATCTCTGCGTTCCACTCGCGTAGTCGAATTTCCGTCAAGGAAATGATAATAATAATTAATTATGTATGATAAATTAATCGCGCGCGGAGACCTGCGTAGGTGTTGAGGTTCGGCAGGTGCAAAAACGATGTGGATTTTCCTTCTTATCAACGGCTATCGGAGCGTCGACACCTTAGTCGAGATTAGATACTGCGTACAGTATATTTTAAGCTGCCTTAATGACTGCTGTTTGTTCAAAGCGAGGAAGTGTTGCGGAGTTATTTTAGCGAGTTCCTGTCCTTTTAAACGTCGTTCTTTGCATAAGTTTACACGCTCTCGAGCTTCGCGCTAAGCGCAACGAGAAAAATGCCGCTCGTCAGGCGACTTCGTCTCGACGAGGTCATCAGCTCGTACCCGGAACTCGGGCCGACAGCTCCAGATGGTGGATACTCGTGGTTGGTCCTCCTAGGCGTTGCCTTCATTCAGGTTCGATCCTTCGCACGTGAATCTTTGACAATAAAGCGCCTTCGTTCAGAAATTAGATCTCGCGATCCTACAGTCACTGGCACTGAATACTGTTGCCTGATTCTTTGTTAAAATTATAAAATAATTATACATTAATTCAAATAATTATTCATTAATATTTATATTATATAATATAATTATACATTAATAATTATTCGCAATCTGTTTCTTAAAATTAACGAAAAGTTGTCAAAGCAACTTGGAAGATGAAAAACAGTCGGTATTCGACGCAATACAGGGTATTTAGAAATATATGCTCAATAATATCGACATTTTTATTTAAAGAAAGAGTTATCGTGCATTTTTTTCTTTGTTTTCACGCGTAAACTACGATACGTTAAAAACAATTTTGTTCCAGGTGTTACATTGTTTACGACGTAAGTTTGCCGGAAGGAACGCACGAATCGAACAATGATTTCTCGTTAAAGATTTGCTATACGATAAATAGATCCATGCCACGTCGCGATAGTCTCTGTAATTGTTTCGATAGGTAAGTATAGAACCCCTGATATTGTTACGCCTATATCTCACGATGCCCTGTATATAACGCGTCTACTAAATATCGCACGGTGTATCAAGATAGATAATAGACAGATTCTGTTAAAAAATGTACAGATTACCGTGCCCAGCGTCCTGTCGATGTACGGTATAGTGCGGGGGTATTTGGCCACGAACAGTTCGTCGATTTACTTCGATCTGTGGAGCGAGGTCACCCTGGCGCCTCTACTGTTCGTCGCTTTTTGGAGCTTAGCAGGTAGCTTCTATTATATCACTATTATTATATCGGCTTTTTATCACAACTTCCACTTATCTTCGCTTACGATCTTTCAGATCCGTGGACCAAGGCCATCACGGATTTGGCGTCGATACCGCGACTAGTCGGCCTCATCGGCGTGGCTCTCCTCACCACGGGGGTCATAGCTTCCGGATATCTGGCGACTGGCGGGGTGGGCGCGTATTTAGCCGGCCTGAGTGCCGGCGCGGTGATGGGCATAGGGGCGAGTTTCGTGATCGTCGAAAGCGAGACCGTGCTGCGGAGGCATTTCAGGGTGAGACTACCACTGGCGCTGACGTTGAAGAACATCGCCACGTCCATCGGCTTCACCCTCGTGCCGGCGCTCACGCATTTCCTGCTCGTGGAAACCGGTCTGAAGGCCGGGCTCTTGCTGATGACGATCGCCTTCGTTCCCACCGCCGTAGGCACTCTGACCTTGCGATTTCCAGCTCCACAGCGAGCGTCTCCTTACAGGTGACGGCGGGGGACGTTATCTCGTCCCGTTTATAAATTTAAACTCTCGCGTTGATCCCTAATTAAAGCAGAATCGTCATTCTGAAATTTGTCTTAAAGAGACTATATCTTAACGCTGCGCAATCTTGTGTCAACAGGTTGCTTCTGGCCGACGAGGATAACGAATTGGGCATCAGGATGTCTCCGGATAGAGAGTCAGAGTCGGAAACACGGGATAACGGCGCGGATAACGTCGGCTACGGTACCGGCGACAAACAGGATAGAAATGTCGCGCCTTTGTTCAGCGAGGTGAACAGCATCTACGGGTATCAGGATCCGGACGAGGACGTTGAACTCTTCGTCAGTCCGACCGCGCGATCAGACAGCAAGTGGAAGCAGGAGTTTCGCGTGGCTCGCTACTTCAGGTTCTGGGCGGCTGTGGTGACGTGGACCGGGATAAGGGCCGGATCGCTCTTCTTCTGGATCTTGGTACCCGCCTTGTTCCTGCAGCGCGCAGATCCGGTTTATTTCACGGACGACTGGGTGACGTTGCTGGTGGTCGCCGGTGTCGGTTCGTTCGTACCCAGCATCGCCAGCTACTGGTCCATCGTCACCACCGTTCAGTATAGAAGAATATATTTCGGTGGCGCCTGTTGGCTCGGCAGTGTCGTTCTGTTAAGTGCGTGCACAAGAATCGCATTTCTCCTTAATTCCTAAATAATACTACATTACTCATTAATGTTCAATTTTACGCAATATTTATTATTTATCGTGTTAACATGCCCGAATTGTTTACACGCATGAAACTCATTATATTACTTTGATTATCGCCGACGTCTTATCCACAGGTTTAACATATACATATGACTACTATTGGTTTCTAACGTGGTCGTTGCTCGGTGGAGTCAGCATCAGCGGTCTGCTCGCTTGTCAAGACTTGACGCTTTTCGACGTGCTGGGTAATCAATTCGCGCATCGCTCGCACAGATTGTTCTCCACCATCGTCGG
Organism: Temnothorax nylanderi; assembly: GCF_030848795.1. Taxonomy (NCBI): domain Eukaryota; kingdom Metazoa; phylum Arthropoda; class Insecta; order Hymenoptera; family Formicidae; genus Temnothorax; species Temnothorax nylanderi. Next base: position 451,503 of record NW_027249186.1, on the reverse strand, counting down.
ATTGGGTGTGCTGGCCTTCTGCTTCGTGCACAGTACGTATATCTTGTAACATTGATTTTTATATATTTTTTCTTTTCTTCTTTACAATGCAGTTGAAGACTTTTATAAATTTCGTTTCTTTGGTACGCACCGAATATGACAGTAAAAGAAAAATTCATGACCCAAAGATTTATCGAATTTACAATTTGATCACAGGCGAGAACGCGTGCCTTCGCGTCGTCGCGTTGCTGCAGTTTCTCGGCGGATGCTACTGGATCGTGCCGCCTATTTGGGAAATCATACGAGCGCGGAGGTTGAGAGAGGGCTAACAAATATCATTACAAAAACAATACGCTGCTGTTTATCGCAGAAATATTTATGAGGCGTTAACATCGATGATGGAAACTGGTGATGATCGCGATTCATACAAATAATAAAAAATACTCTTACGAAATAATCTTAAGAATAGATACGGTGTACACCTGTGTAACCAGAAATATGTGATTATTTAATTCTTCATGCCATATATGTCAATTCGTAAGTTACATAACCGACTGTGGATGATTGTCAAGAATGTAAGGCAATATCGCAACAAATTTCAGGACTTTATATGTTTCTTATAACTTGATGGAGAGGCAGTAAAACAAGTGTTTTTACATTATACGATTGTCTAAGTATGACCACAATAAAGTGTCGTGAAAACTTTATTAAAATAACTTTCTTAATCTTCGACATGTCAGCAATGCAGATCACGGTATTATCACACTGATCATAATTGTCTTATTTTAGCGATAAAATTATTCTATTATTGGTTTTTATCCTGCAAATCTTTTTATATCTGCTTAGAATACATACGATCGCATATCTCAATCTAAATATTAGTTATTCGTTAGCAGTACATACTAATACTTATGCTTGGCAAAAATGAAAAATGAAAGAGATCGATAATATCTCAAGTAAAAGCTAATAATGCGTTCGCGTAAAAGAGTCACTACCGTGTCTCTTGATAAAGTTATAAATAATTTAAAATACAAGAAAACGACGGCACAGCAATAAAAAATGCCCCTTAGCCCATTTAACAATTAAATTAACTAATAAAATAAATTTTGCTGTTATACAGAAGACAAACCGAATGATCTCAATTTGAATATGTTATCGTTTTACATTTCAGTATGCGATATTTTCTGCCGCATTTTGTATTTGCATGAATTATTCAGAAGAACATATTAATAACTATATTAATAGAGGAAAGTCCCCTATTATGAGATAGGATCCTAATATGAGATGGCGGAGTTTTTTCATGGCGGGATCAACAGATGGGGCCTATATAGGGCCTTTTAGCTTAACATATCTCATATTAGGATCCTGTCTCATAATAGGGGACTTTCCTCTAATAAATTAATAGAATACTATATAATTTTAAAACGTCTTAGATTATAATTAGAAAATTAGCAAGAATTTAATTATGCATCCGTAGAGAGACGCTAGAAGATAATAAAAGTTAATAGAAGAATAAACTTTTGGATAATAAGGTAGGCGAAACTCAGGTTTCACACCGTCCGAAATCTCGGAAAATTACTCCTGATATATTAGCAAAGCATCTGAGGCAAGGAGGTCGTCGTACAGATATTCCGAGCGAGGGTGTTGCCTCCTCACATTGCCTCCTCGTATCGTCGCTGTCATTGGTCAGCGCGTGGAGGCCTGCTGCCCCTTCCAGGCGTGACTACCAGCTCCCTGATTGGTCGAGGGCTGGGCATCCGCGACGCGCCGTTGCGATGGCGATGGGTAAAATGTGGGGGTAGGCGTATGCCGCTGTTCGAATACCTACTGCAACCTCCTTGCTCAACATACTTCCCGCGTAACAGGAGCGATTTCTGAGGAATAACGGACGACTGCAAACTAGGGCTCGCTATTATACGTTTAAACGGAAACACGTTTATACGTATAATTAGCATATCCGTTTATTGGAAACGTTTTTCCGAATACACGTGTTTTAAGTCTAGGGCCTGATAAACGTTTAAACGTTTAAACGTTTACACGTATATTTATAGCATATCCGTTTACTAAAAACGTTTTTCCGAATATTTTCACGTTTTTCTATAAACGTTTATTATCCCTTTCTTAAGTGTTTTATTTTTGAATGTACTTTATTAATAAAATATTTATTACAAATATAGTCAGAGTTGGGAAGTAATGTATTATTTGTAATATCGTTACCGTTACTTTCTTTCCGGTGACGTCGTCACATTTTTACAGTAACGGAAACGAATTCGTTACTTTCATCGTTACTTTAGTCATTTTTATTCAATAAATCAGAAGTAATTAGATTTGTTCGCGCTGCTTGCACTTCTTGGACTTGGAACAAAACGAATACGCATTCGGATGCTGGTATAAAAGCAAGAATGAATCACAATTAGTGATTGTTTTTAGATTATTGTTATTACATATTGTTGTTAATATGACGCACTGTTAAACAAAAACGGTATAAAAAGTATTCTTTTGTTCAGATTTGGATGCAATTTTGACTTAAAATGAAATAAAGCATATAAATAATAGTTAATTTTGTAAAACACTCTCTTCTACTCATAAATGAATGTACTTACTAAATATACGAGTAAATGAGTTTTTGTTTAAATAATAGCGAGTCCTAATTTTGACGCGGGGGAGGGGGGGGGGGGGAGCAAATAGGGGCAGACAAAAGCACGAGGGAACGACACAGTTCGACAAGTTTTTGTCACGCGTGCTCGCATCATCGACGACATCCGCGAGTGAGAGCGAGCGCATGCACGCACGTTCGTACGTACGCATGCACGCACGCACGAAATAACAATGTATAATTTTCTCAGTGATGATTACTAAACGTTTACTAAGCGTTTACTAAGCGTTTACTAAGCGTTTATTAAATGTTTACTAAACATTTACTAAACGTTTACTAAACGTTTACTAAACGTTTACTAAACGTTTAAACGTAAACGTTTTTCTGGAAGAAAATGTAAACGGATAAACGTTTCACGTTTAAACGTTTATTCGAAAAACGGAATAAAATCAGAGCCCTACTGCAAACACGAGATTCTCTCTTTCCTTTTAACCTAAAATTCTTTTCATAATTTTTATGAGCTTTCTCAAGCGTCTTGACGAATATGTATAATATATTTCTCGCTATTACTTAATAATTTAATATTAATATGTATTGGTTATTAAATTAATAATGTTTTTATTAATTACTTCTTTATATATATGTATATGTCTGAATAACTGAAACTATAATACGAATGCAGTGCTCGTGCTCAGCGGAAAGGTAGAAGCTGTGAAATGCGCGACGAACGACACTGCAGGACATATCTCGAGAAATACATTCATTTTAACATTGTTATGTATGCTTTAATGTGAGACTTGTTCTCTCAGATGTAATTAGACGCTAAAGAGTTTTAAAATGTTGCTGCATAAATGTTGATAACAAGAAAAAGGTGGCTGAGAATGTCAACGGGCGACGTTAGACGACAAGGTCGGAGCTCTGAAATACAATACGCGACACCGACTAAATCTCGAGAAATCCGTTTATTTTAATATCGTTATGCGAAGCATACTCTCCTGAAAAATGTTAGACGATAAAGAGTTTTAGAATGCTTTCGCATAATATAATGTTAGCCAACAAGAAAAAGGTGGCCACGAGTGCCGTCGGGCGGCGCTCGATGAGAGAGACGAGGCTGATACTCTGAAATGCGACGAACGACACTGGACATATATATCTCGAGAAATACGTTTATTTTAACATTGTAATGTATTCTTTAATACGAGTCATGTTCTCTCGAATGTAATTAGACGATAAATAATTATAAAATGCTGTTGCATAGTGCAAGCCAACGAGAATATATACGAATGCCGTTGTAGTTCACTCGGCGAGAAAGTCAGAACGTCGAAAATGCAACAAACGACACTAAAGAAATCTCGAGAAATACGTTCATTTTATCATTGCTATGTATTTTTTAATGCTAAGCATGTTCTTTCAAACAAAATTAAACGATAAAAGGTTTTAGAATGTTGTTGCATAATGCTAGGATTGCTATAACGAGAAAGAGGTAGGCGGCGAGTGCCGTCGGGCGACGCTCGGGAAGATATAGAAGCTCCGAAATATGACGAGCAACACTGCAGGACTAATGTCAAAAAATACGTTAATTTTATCATTGTTATCTGTCCTTTAATGTGAGGCTTGCTTTCTCGAACAAGATTAAACGATAAAAAGTCTCAGAATATTGTTGCATAATGCTTTAGCCAACGATTAATAAATTCTTATATATATCTCAGCAACCACTACAGATATAAACATTATTAAAAAACGACATACATAAAATATTGTAATTAGCGCTAATGTAATTGCAATATCATTAATAATATACATCTCATATTAGGGAGGAAGCTGTGACAGCGTAAACGACGCTGCTTTGGAAGCAGGCCACTCGCTACTTAAAATAAACCTTTAAAAATCAGTTAGCAAGAACATCGAAATATTTATGAATTTTACGATAGACGTTGCTGTGCACGCCGCGCGCCGGCATTTCCGGACTCGGCGATCTAGGTCAAGGCCAATTTAGAAAGTAGGTCAATGTACAGCTCGTGATAAAAGTGTCCCGCCCGCGCAGCCCGCCGCGCGCCGCTCAAGCAGGTCAAGGCCATGTGCCGCTGGCTTGGCCTGAGAAAGTTTTCCCTATCGTTTATCACAAATATCTGGGTAACCACCGAAGATATAGAGATGATTCAAAAAGGACTGTTTAGTTTATACTCTACGCTATTGGGATATTTCGATTTTGTTACTAACAATTACGTCCTTCCGTTTATTTAACATGATAAAGCGCGCGCGTGCCGTAAAGATCGGGCGCCAAATGATTTCTGACTTTCATAAAATGCTTATATCTCGGCAACCGTAAATGATAGAAAGATGATTAAAAAAAGACTTTGTACTTTATACTTTGCCCTATTATATAATATTACTCAATTATATTACTCGCAATTATGTACTTTCGTTTATTAAAGCAATAAAGCGCGCGCATGCCGTAAAGATCGGGCGCCAAATGATTTTTATGACTTTCATTTAAACGCTTATATCTCGGCAACCATAAATGATAGAAAGATGATTAAAAAAAAGACTTTGTACTTTATACTTTGCCCTATTGGTATTACTCAATTATATTACTCGCAATTATGTACTTTCGTTTATTAAAGCAATAAAGCGCGCGCGTGCCGTAAAGATCGGGCGCCAAATGCAATTTCTGATGACTTTCATAAAACGCTTTATATGTCAACAACCGCAAACGATAGAAAGATGATTAAAAAAAAGACTTTGTACTTGGTACTTTGCCCTATTGATATTAATCAATTACATTACTCGCAATTATATACTTTCGTTTATTAAAGCAATAAAGCGCGAGCTGGCCAAAAGAATCGTGCGCCTCGCCATTCATCATTTTCATTAAACGCTTATATCTCGGCAACCGCAAACGATAGAAAGACGATTCAACAAGCACTCGTTAGTTTGAAATCTGCCCTATTGGAATTAGTCATTATTAATACTGGCAATTTTACAGTTTCGATTACTAAGACGAGAAAGTGCGCGAGATCTTAACGAAACGTGCGCCGACCGACTTTTTATTTTCATTAAACACTTATCAAGGTTTGGAATCAAAAGAGAAACCCTAATCTATTAAGGATCCAAAGATCAATATTCTTGATATAACATTAATTTTTCTGTTCCGGTAATAAATGTTGCTTGTTGTTACGAATTACTACTACCTACATAATCCGCGTTTTTCGACTAATGCAACTGATGTAATCTAACAGTAAAGTAGAAAATTCACAATAAAGGTATTAATCATTGATAGATTTATTAAAACTTTGATATACAAATTATCATGCACTTAATTTTATACTATACAATAATACGTAAATTCCGACATATCGTACCCCGAGTAGAACATTTGCACTGTCACAACTCAAAAAAATTCGATTTTGAGTTAAGCCCATAAAAAGTATGGCTAAGGTGTTCCCTACATGCTTATAATATAGTGTTACAAGTCCATATGCAAAATATGCCGCACGGAAGCAGAAGTGTTAATCTTTTATTCTTTTAAACCAATTAAGTTGCGGTCGCTGAATAAATTGTGTCATAAGTGAAATAATTGACAAGTGAATCACAGCAGACGTCTTAAAAAAAACAGTATGAGTTTTATCAACAAAATTATATAGATAACAGCCGTAATTGCAATTGCTTTAGTTATCTCACTACTCAAAAAAATTGAATTAAATTTGTTTTTCCACTCTCCTGAAAATTGTGGATTTTTGAGTTGTGACAGTATTCTTCTCAATGTGCTATATATCTACGTCAAATTTTTAGTAAAAAAAATATAAAATTTTTTTTAGCATACAAATTCATTAAAATACTTTAATTTTGTTTCTTTATTTGAAGAACATACAGGGGCATATATATATATATATATATACATATATATATGTATAAATATATGTATAAATATATATATGTATGTATGTATGTAAGTATATATTGTTGGAAAAATCGCATGTCCTAAACGGTCCACTCAAATTTTTATGTAATTTTAACATAATATTATATAATATTAATATTATATTATATTATATTATTAATAGTATATTATGTTCAAAATATTTCACATAAAATATTTTACACAAAAATTTTAACAAGGATCTTTTTTAACAAACCTTTTCTTTTGCAAAAATTGTCCAACAGTGTATATTATATATATATATACCAGTAAATGTGTTCTTATTCGTATATATGTATATATAAAGATATTTTCCTCTCTTAATTATCCAAGTCTCCAAATAAGAATTATAATGCTTGTCTGTGTATCGTTTTCAGAACATCGGAATCCGTGACGTTGCTGTTTATTCAGAGTCTTCTGAAGAACTTTGTCTCACATCTGTGGCCTGCATTTATGTGAAAAGTAATATAAATATATAGAGAAATGTTTCAATAACACATATTTTATTCGATTTTTAACTAAAATTATCACACTTTGAAAATCTATATATAAACAGTCAATGTAACTTATCAAAAGTAATTTTTATACGTGTAGTTCATCTACATCTTTGTACATATTTATATAATATCACTAGTATTTATTATTGCGAGTTAAAAGATATTGTTCAAAATAAACTGTATTATGCATCCACATTAATTTAATTATAAAATGCACTAATAAGAGTATGAGCTACATAATAGGATTTAAGTGACCAGCAGATATCACCCGTAGCAAATTTTAATATAATATCTATATGATTTATATATTTCACTAACGCCGAGTATATTTAAATTTATTGTCCGATTGAAAGATAAAATGTGTGCAAAGTAAATCGCATAATGATTCTCCGTAAATTTATTGTGTAAGACAAGAATGTAAAACTTTTTAAGAAAACATTAAAAACATTAAAAACCGTTTATATGTATATATAGTAACATAAACTACAATATAAAAGTAATGATATAAACATAAGAGTAAAATTACAAAAAAGCAGATATTGCACGATGACTATGTTCTCGTTTTGGCACAAAAAAAATCACAAGAAAAGATTCGCCACGAATAAATATTTAGTTGCTAGCGCCATGCGCTCATAATTTCCTCATAATGCAGTTTAGATTGACAGAGTGTTTCGGTCAATATTAAATTTGTAAAATTATTTTAAGTAGTGTGCTCAACATAAGCAAATAAAATAATAATTAATAAAAGTAATAATTACCTTAAATTTATATTCATCTATTATTAGTTCTTGTTTAGACGATCGTTTCGTCGGGTCAGACTTTCTTTTTTGGGTTTTACTTTCAGGTAGGTTCTTGACATCTTCGTCCGTCGGGTCAGACTTTCTTTTTCGGGTTTTACTTTCAGGTAGGTTCTTGACATTTTCGTCGTCCACTGATTTAGCAGAACACGGTACAGGTCTGCAATTATAAATAATATGATTAATTAAACAGACAACTCGATAAAAAAATGTAAAAATTATAAAATCATAATTGATCGTGGTACTTCGTCTATTTAATCAAAATATTGAAATAAAGATATGTAGTGAGATGAAAGATCAAAAATTGTATGTACGTATATTGATATAAATATACATAAAGTTACTGGTACAATTCTTATAATAAAAAAATTTAATTAATGGACTAATTCCATTATGAAAATAAAACATAAAAATTATATTTTAACAATTAGGTCTGTCTCAGTAATATTTGTCCAATTAAGTTAAACTTATATCTACTTTTAACACTTAATGATTTATTTGCACATAAATGCATATAGTTTTTAATATTTTTCATTGTACTTGTTGTACATTCCTTACCATAGTAATATTTTTTTGAAAACATTTACACATTTTACACAAGTTTACCGTACAATTTATGCCAGCAATTATCAAGAACATTAAATACTGATTAAATATCTATCTGTTCCTTCGTCGGAAATGAAAATTAAGATACACAAGTAATGATATAAATTTTAGTAAAAATGCAAAACAAAGCACATATTCTGCAAAAAATGACCGTGTTTCTATTGGCATAGGAAATATCAAAAGAAAAGTTTGACAACAAATAAATGTTTATATAGTTACCAGTTACCGCGTACCGTGCAATAATTTTTTCACACAGTGCAATAGATATATGTTTACAAATTAAAATGTGAATATTTAATTTTTGAAGTCAATTTGTACACTTTGCGCAATACAAGAAAAGAAAATAATTACTCGATATTAAAGTCTGCTATTCCTGTTTCTTATTCCTCTATGTCCTCGTTGACACAAAAAAATCCCAATAAAAGATTCGCCACGAATAAATATTTAATTGCTAGTGCCAATAATTTTCTCATAATGCGGTTTAGATTGACAGAATGTTTCGGTCAATATTAAATTTGTAAAATTATTTTAAATAGTGTGCTCAATATAATAAGTAAGTAAAATTATAATTAATGAAAGTAATAATTACTTTATTTGCGATGAAGCATCTTTTGATTCAAACAATTTCGTCTGGTCTAATAAATCTGCTGTTTCACTTTCAGACTGGAGCGTTTCAAATAATTCCGCACATTCTCTGAAATTATATATATATAATATAATTAATTAAACAGGCAACATGATAAGAAAATTTCTAAAATTGTAAAACCATATAAATCGATCGTAACACTTCGTTTATTTAATCGAAATATTGAAATAAAGACATGTGGTAAGATAAAAGATCAGAAATATATGTATATGTATATACATATATTAATATAAATATACATCAAGTTTCCGGTACAATTCTTATACAATAAAAAAATTTAATCAATGGACTAATGTATATACACTAACTTAAATATATAAAATTCAATTATGAAAATAAGACATAAATATTTGTATTTTAACATTTAGCTCTGTCTCAGTAATATTTATCCAATTAAATTAAACTTATTTCTACTTTTGACACTTATGATTATTTGCATACGATGCGTATACTTTTTAATATTTTTTATGTACTTGTGTTACATTCCTTACCATTGTAATATTTTTTGAAAACATTTACACATTTTATGCCTTTCCGCAGATTTATCGTACAATTTATGCTAGCAAATATCAAGAACATTAAATGCTGATTAAATATCTGTCTGTTCCTTTGTCGGAAATGAAAATTAAGATTACTAGTACACAAGTATAGGTACTAATAATATAAATTTTAGTAAAATTACACAAGCAGAAAGCAGAAATTTCGCAAAAAATGATCATGTTTCTATTGGCATAGGAAATATCAGAAAAAAAGTTTGACAATAAAGAAATTTCTAGTTACTGGTTACCGCGTACCGTGCAATAATTTTTTCACACAGCAATATATGTTTACAAATTAATATGTGAATATTTAATTTTTCAAGTCAATTTGTACACTTTGCGCAATACAAGAAAATAAAATAATTACTCGTAATTAAAGCCTGCTGCTCCTCTTTCTTGTTCAGGCGGTATCATCTGTTTGATAGTTTCTGTTTCACTTTGATGTTGTATAACCCCATGCAAATTGTCGTGACTCATTGATGTAGAAGTACTGGGTGCGGAATGTGGTCCGATTAAGAAACTAGAAAACAACGTAAAAAGTTTTTAAAATTTTACAATCATAAAAAATCGTGATTCCCTATTTATTTTAACACTTTAAAGCATACATTCTTTCTTTCAGCGAATTTTTATGAAACTTAATACTCGGGAGTTTCTGCTGGTTCCTTTAATTTCGGGACGTGTGACGTGTGTGTCACGCTGTGCTTTAAAGGGTTAAACAATATCAACGAAATTATGTGATGTGATAAATGATCAAAGATATTTAGCTGATTAAATATCTGTCTGTTACTTTGTCGGAAATTAAAATTAAGATTACTAGTACACAAGTACTAATAATATAAATATTAGTAAAATTACACAATAAAGCAGATATTTCGCAAGAAATGATCATGTTTCTATTGGCATAGGAAATATCAGAAAAAAAGTTTGACAATAAATAAATGTCTAGTTACTGGTTATCGCGTACGGTGTAATAATGTTTTCACACAGTGCAATATATGTTTACAAATTAATATGTAAATATTTAATTTTTGTAGTCAATTTGTACACTTTGCGCGATACAAGAAAAGAAAATAATTACTTGATATCAAAGCCTGATGCTATTCCTATTTCTGGTTCAGGCCGTATCATCGGTTCGATAGTTTCTGTTTCACTTCGATGTTGTATAACCCAATGCAAATTGTCGTGACTCATTGATGTAGAAGTACTGGATGCGGAATATCGTCCGATTAAGAAACTAGAAAACAACGTAAAAAGTTTTTAAAATTTTACAATCATAAAAAATCGTGATTCCCTATTTATTTTAACACTTTAAAGCATACATTCTTTCTTTCAGCGAATTTTTATGAAACTTAATACTCCGGAGTTTCTGCTGGTTCCTTTAATTTCGGGACGTGTGACGTGTGTGTCACGCTGTGCTTTAAAGGGTTAAACAATATCAACGAAATTATGTGATGTGATAAATGACCAAAGATATTTATGGTACAAAAATGTATAAAATTATTAATATAATTTTTCACTGTAAATAAAATATGTATAACTAATGAATTAATTATCCTAACATATTAACAGAATGGGTATTAATAAATTATTTGAAAGTAAAGAAGTTCGTTTGACCATAAAGTACAGTTAGTACGTGCATATTTTTTTGCAAACAAATATAATAAAATTTGTGATAAATATATTAAAAACTTATTTCATAATATCTACAAGATAATTAAAATCTTATAGAAAAACCATACAAAGTTAAAAAAATGTGGACCAAATACATAAATAATAATACATAAAATGTAAAATTTGAAGTATAGATTCCAATGGAAATACGTATGAATATAGAAACCGGGCTAACTCCAGCGCGGTAAATAATACGCGAAAGTTTTGTTTATATTTACATTTTACATATTTTCCAACCTTTGACTGCGTGCCGACTAGATTTGTCAGACTTGAAACACAGCTCCGGTTGGAGTAGTAAATCCCTCCCCCCCTATTCGATTCAATTTTTGATGCTTAATGCATCTAAATAAAATATATGTTAAATGTAATCGTTAAATAAGTAATTATCTACAAAAAATAAATATAAAATTAATTTAATTACTCAAGAGTTACTGACAAAGACAAATCTAAATTGTGTACTTGGCAACTTTTTTTTACTTTCTCTTAAAAATGTAATTTTTTAATGATATTAATTACTTAGAAGAAAAACTAATATTTGTCACATTTACCTCTGCTGATCTCCTTGCCTATGTCTATGATGGGAACTTGTAGATGCGTAACTTCCTTCAGCTACAGGTTGTTGTATCGTTGCATCTACATTATAAGATCTAGTTCCCCTACCAGATTCTGAGTGTTCGCGTATCCGATGCTTCTTATTCAGATGACTTTTTAAGAAATTTATTCCATGAACTGTTCTACATTCAAATTTGCATTGCTCTTCTCTGCAAAATGATCTTCTCGAAGAACTGTCGATTCTGAAATGGTGCGATACCCAACTATTTGTTATTTCTTCTTCTATCTTATCTAATTTATCTCGATGCATTAGTTCCAGATGCCTCAGTAAATTGTCCTTTGAATTTATCTTATACACTCGTTGTGATGTACAAATTGTGCACTTTGCAAAGTACTTGTTGCGTTCGGGTGTGAAATATTGTTTTACAAGGCTGTCTCTCCATATAAAGCGGCTTTGCGTGGTAAATATGTTATGTTTGTGGAATAAGTGTGATTCCATTTTTATTTTGTCTGCATAAGCTTTAAAACACTTCAAGCACTGTCTGTAAACACCATTTCTCTTACTGTGATCCTCAATCTTATCACAATATGTAATCGAGCGTTGTCGAGTTGCCATTATATCCGCACTATATCACGGAGAATGTCTTACTAAATGTGACACACTGACTACGCCAAAGGAAGTATTCGAAATAACCGTTTGATGAAGGTTGCAGAGAAACATGTGAATTTCTTCTCCTCTTCTAAATAAATGTAAATATTGTATGTACACAAAAATAATAGCTAGTAACTATAATAATAGCTAGTTATTTATTGTTTGACTCGGGACGCGGCTATCTTCAGATGGGAAGACACTATTAGAACGCTGCCGTGTATACACTCTACCGGCAGGAATGCCTGGACATAATACATATACATTTCAAAATGTCCAGGCATTCTTGCCGGTCAGTGTACATAGTATTTAAAAAAAAAAGTGAAATCTTTAAATTGCGCCTTGTAATTGCAAAGAGAATATATATATTGCTTTGAAAAATAATTGAAAAAGAATTTAAGAGGTAACAGCAGTACAAAATAAAAACATTTAATTAAAATAAATAAATATATTTAATTAAAATAAAGAAATTTTTCTTGTAAAAAAACTTGGCGCTGCCAGATTTCGAAATTTTAACATTAAAATTTAAACAGTACTAAAATTTGTGATTGAATAAAAAAACAACAAACATAATTTGGGGAAGAATGCGACAGGAGTAAGAAAGCAGCGCCAAGTTTTTTTACAAGAAAAATTTATTTATTTTAATTAAATATATTTATTTATTTTAATTAAATGTTTTTATTTTGTACTGCTGTTACCTCTTAAATTCTTTTTCAATTATTTTTCAAAGCAATACATATATTCTCTTTGCAATTGGCGCAATTTAAAGATTTCACATCTTTTTTTGAAATACATGTCACTTGGGTTGAGTTAAGTAACATAATTTTGTGATATAATAATTAAGGAGAAATTAAAACTACTACCACTTAGATTGGATTTTTGGATTTATACATATTACTTAGATTGAGCTAGGTAACATAATTTTGTTACATATTTTTGTTAAAGAAAAATAAAACTTCCACTTAGATTGGATTTTTGAATTTACAAAATACATTGCGTGTACTTGGCGCCTTTTTTTACCTTTTTTGAAAAAGATAATTTTGTACTGATATCACGCATTTTGTAGTGTTAAGCAGGGATCGGCAAAATAATTTTTATTTTTTATTATTTAATTATTCACAAAATTAGCAATAACAAATTAAATTTTTATTGAATTAGCAAATTAATAATATTCTGGAAACGATACAAGTGTCTTAATAGTATATTGTGCAACAAGTGCTGGAAGATGAAAATTCACGGGTGCGGAGTTGACGCACGAGCCGAAGGCGAGTGCGGTCACCGCACACGGGAATTTTCAACTTCACGCACGTGTTGCACACCCTATTTTATGTTGCAAGTGCGTGGAAAGTGGTCCATCCCGCACGCGTCGCGTGCGGAATGTGTCACTTTCCATGCACGTGTGACATAAAATACTTTTATATGACATGTGCACGGAAAGTGGCCCATTGCGCACGCTACGCGCGCGTGATGGACCACTTTCCACGCGCTTGTAATATAAAATAGGGTGTGCAACACGTGCGTGAAGTTGAAAATTCCTGGGTGCGGAGTGGACGCACGAGCCGAAGGCGAGTGCGATCACTCCGCACCCTTGAATTTCCATCTTTCAGCACTTGTTGCACAAATAAATATTATATCACACGTGCATGGAAAGTGGCCCATTACGCGCGTGTCACGCCACTTTCCACGCACTTGTAATATAAAATAGGGTGTGTAACACGTGCGGGTTGAAAATTGAACACGCGTGCGGGTGATCGCACTCGCCTTCGGCTCGTGCGTCCACCCGCACCCGTGAATTTTCAACTTACCGCACTTGTTACACAAATAACTATTTACTTTTTTATAAACAGCTTAAGGTATCGATACAATAAATAATAGTATAAAAGCTACATTTGGATGGAACGGTAATAATTTACACATCCTACCTCTATAATTATGTTAAAATCATAATAGCGTAATAAATGGAAACGACTCATAAAAATAAATGTGATAGTATTTATGAAATAAAATTAAGTATGAAATATACGTTTAAGAAATATTACTTTAATGATTATATTATCTTACGCGTTATTAACATTCCATACAGCCGAAGCAAATAGATGCTATGATATACAGGATACCTTTAAACAATTGTTTCATTTTCTAACATTTTTCAGATATACTGTAATATAATCGTCATATTTTTTTACACAAAAATACTAACGTAAATTATTTGGACATTGTCACTACTAAAAAAATCAGATGAAGATAGTTTGTAATCATACAAAGGTATTATACTGTTTCGGTAATGTGTGTGTACACATCTTTTTAATTCACATATCTCTCATTTACCACCGATCATTATTTCATAATGATGCATTTGCAACGAAATAAATACGTCAGCAACATTCGAAACCATCGACTGGAAAAAGCATTCCTCTTGGTCTATTCGTTGTGACGGGAAAAATCGTATAATTTCATCACTCAGAAGTAGATTCACTTCAATTGATGCGATTTTAAGACAGAGCTCAATTCAAAGAATCCTCGTTGTTACTAAATATACTTACAAAGACTGTGAATAGCGCTAATTTCGGTGTCATGCGCAGGTCTTCCCTTTTCGTGGCTGTATCCTGATCGGGCATCATCTTGTCCGCAATATGCTTATAGACTTTTCCATTCAGCATTAACGTAAAAAATAAAAAGCCGTCGTACCATTTGAAATCGTTATATATAATTGTCTTGGTATTATAATCAATTTTATAATAAGTGTTTCCTCTCCGATAGCATAAGCAAAATTAATTTTAGGAAATCTAAATTATTTTATCTTTTTCTGAAGATTGAACAAAAAAACGAAACTAAAAATTAAGTTCTTTTCAAATAATAGACAACTTGAATTAATTATTTGCTACACCGTATTACCATTAACAATGCTATGGAACGTATACAGGTTGCGTTGTTGTCTAATGCAACATTTTTGGGAACACATTCGGCAACTTTTATTAAATTTTACAAAGAAGAGATTTGAAATACTAAAGAATTTCGAGATCTACCACAAGTGAATTTAATTAAGATAATGGAATTAATCGAGAAAAGTAAATTACTTGAAGTCAGCACTTGTCATTTTTTGTTACCATTTAAGACAGACAAGGAATTTACATTTGCAAATACAGAGTGTTTCTGAAAGAGCGCCCATTAATTACATAGCGCTATTTTTTGTCAAAAATTGAGTCGAAGAAATCTGAACTATTTTTTTTTTCTATAATGCATAATTCTAATGCATAATCTGTACAGCAGTAATTATTGACTAAATTAAGTCAATTCAATTATCACCATTCTTTAACCGAGCGTACGCTCACTGACGTACTAATTCAGAATTTTTCAACTCAATTTTTGATAAGAAATAGCGTTAATTATTGGGTATTTTTTAAGAAACACTGTATGAGAATTTGTATTCAAATAAGTACTAATATATTAATTACACTTAATGTAGTTTAGTTATAAGTTTTCTCAAGTCTACAGGTTAATTTAAAACAAAAGGAAATAAGAATTCTTACAAACTTATGTTACTTGTAAATATTTCATTTATTTTTATCAGTACTATGTCTTATTAAAAAATTCGTTCTGTAGATTATTCTGCGTACATTGTACATTATAGCGTATATCGGAGTCTTTAGCAACTACCTTTTTCAACGAAATATTAATTTTTCTTAAATTTAAGCTTGATTTTTGTCTTTCAATGTTTATTTGCGTTTTCGATATTGTCATTAATTCGAGTTCAATAAAATGTGATTTATTTAAAACAATCCAATTCATAATTATTCCTTAATATATATAGAAAAAATAAATAAACTTATATTTTATTATTTATTTTTTACCAGTTTATTTATCTTTATTTCTAATTCAGAGACGTATGTGATGTTGAGCGAGCTACATACACAGATGCTCGATTTAATAGAAATATACATTTCGATCACCTGGAGATGAAAGAAAATAAATTCAACAAATTTGAGTTCAATTTAATAACTCATCATCTTGAAATGTAAACATTTTGTTGTATGTAAACATTTTGAGATAATGAGTTATTAAATTTATTCGTTGAAAAAATAAAAATAAAACATGGCTTTTTTGATTGATTTCGTATCTCTTAATTGTTAATCTAGTCTCTGTGCTTCATTTGATATGAAATTGTATAGTCGTTTTAGGAGAAAGTAATTCGAAAGAATAAGACCAAATTGTGAGCAATAAAAGCTTTGCAAATTTATTTCCAAACAATAACAATATTGTTGAAATGTAATGTTGGAGCAGTCAGATAAAGCGAGAATGTAATGTATCCTACATAATGAAGGAAGTTTGTGATGTATCACTCATCGAATCTATTCGTTCGTTTATCTTTCCGCTAGCATATTTTAGAGATGCAATTAACAGTTATTGCATGAATAAGAAAGTCGATACTTGTTAATTATAATTAAGTAATACCGTAATAATTATTACGATAAAAGTGCGCAAAACTTTAAAATAAAATCTTCTAATATTTTGCAGTCAATCTCACCATCAGCGAAAATGGTTGTGAGTTATAAAAGTTCTTCATATAGATCTAGCATCTGATTATTTAACTCCTTTCGGCAACTGCAAATTTTATACAAAATATTTCACCGGAAGAAATATTGACTATTGAGCAACAGATTCATAGCAGGCGTTGCGACCTTTTATCGATTTTCTTCTGAACGCTTATCATAACGAAACTTGATAGCTGTTCTCGGAACTTCTTCGGCAATCGATGATGTTGATTTCAAACGTAATCAAGATGAGACCAAACGTAAGCTGCTATTTCGCTGTGTTCGCGAACTTAGTCATAACAAACCAAATAGTATAACATTTACTTCGCCAGTGAATAATTAACAGTAAAGACTTTTTAATCGAACTTACTTTGACCAAAACCATACAATGATCGTACTGTCACAATAAAAAAAAATATAGTCAGTAGGGTCGATTTAAAAAGTTTTTACAGTCATAACGATTCCGAGAAGCCAATAGATCTATCGTTTCCGCTCGCTGTTGCCAAGGGTTCAAAGTTTCTGGTATATTTTTTGTTCATTTCGAGTATAAAAAATCACGGGACTTTCTTACGTCGGTCAATCATCAGTCAATTAATTGTCGTTAGTCATTATACCTACTTTTGGTCGCGAACAGTCTCCTGAGAAGGAAAATCGTCACTCATGTTTTGTTTATCTTTAATTAATTACAGTAGTGAAAATATCACAATGTTGCATGTCACATCTCAAGTAAGTACGTGGGCTTCAAGTGCTTCGTTGTATAATTTATATATGAAATATATATACATATGTGATAACAAGATAAAATTTTTACTGTGACATAATTTATGGAATTACGTTATATAAATTTTTTCAAAAACTAACATTTTAAAATATCTAAAAAACATGACATTATTTATAATCGTCAATAAATGATTGAAGGTATAAATTATTGTATATTGTTGAATTTATAGGCATCTGTTAAGTTTTTATTATCGATACTTATTGTTAGTTGAGAATAAATCTTATATCACGATTTAAATCGTTTTGGATTCAAATTCTCGTGATGGATCAAGCCATCCCAGGTAGCAAGACTCGTCATTTTGACGTCAATTGACGTCAAAAGTCTGTCATTTTGACGTCTTTTAACGTCATTTGACGTCAAAATGACGAGTGCTTGCTACCTGGGATAATAAATCGCTTGCGTATGAAAGATTCATTGAATTAATAAATTCAGCCTTTTGATGAATTTTCCTCGTGAGAAGAAGCGTTTGCGTCTAATATGCCAATGGAACATAGGGTAAACGTACATGAAATGCCATACAAAAAATGGCCATCGATATTCCCTCCACTTTGCCTCAATCCTGATTGGTCGAGTTAGCGGTCCAGGGGATCGATCATGTAACTTTTTCCCTAGCGCGAAAACGTGAAAAGTGAAAAGTTTTACACCATTGAACTTAATGGCAAAAATTTTTCCTTTTTACCTTTCCGCCCTAGGGATCTAGTTACATGATCGTTACTCTGAAAGAAACTCATACTGCTCGCAGTCTAGTATCTGTGGTGCTCACCGACTGCGTGTTCCTACATGTTCTCTCTTTCTTGATTTTTCATTTTATACGGATAAATTAAATCTACTTCGCCTAAACAGTGAGTACAAAAATCGATTAGTTTTTCCGATTAATCTTTAATTTAGCTTTCGTCAAATTTCCGTTAATTTCCTTTATTCGCTGTATTCGCTGTATTCATATATGTTCGACTTAATCGCTATTATGCATATCGATATATAAGATGGAAAATATATTATAAATAACATAAAAAATATACATTCTTGAAAATATTAGTCACTTAGAAAACGTAAGTGCAGCAAACATGAGCAATTTTTGCAATTTTTTTTGTTTCTTCTTTGTTACTAACGTGGTAAAAGAAAAGAACACGAAGCACGTGCTCACAATATATCAGATTTAGAAAGAAATTGTTTTTATATTTTATTTAAAAAACTTTAAGAAACTGTTTTTTGTTTAAAATATTTAATTATTTAATAATGACATACATATGTTGTTACAAATTAGTTTATATTTTCAAACACTAGCACATTATTACCTAACCTCAATTTCTTTTTTCACGAGACAGACTGCTTGTGCTATACTTATTGCTAGGGCACGTGGCATAGTAACACAGACAGTGCGCATATGCACTAGTGGCTCAGTTTCTTTCACAGACTTCTATATACCACTAGATTGCTCATTTCGCAGCCATTTTTGCTTCCAAGAATGGAGAATGTCATTTAATATTTTTTATACTCACATATACAAATATATATAAATACATATGCAAACATATACAAATCACGCGTAACAAATATATAAACTAAACTTCTCGCACATTTTATCTTTTCTTTTTTTCTCTACATCGTAAAAAGAAAAAAGGAAAGATGAGCCGCACAAGAAGTTCCGCTAAAAAGAACATATCTATTATCTATTTTCAGAATAGAATCAATGCTGGAAAACTTGTTTTCTCTTGCACAATGTTTCATGCAGGAATAAGCAAATTTTGAACAAGTTGATTGATTATCTCTAAATACTCCGATTATCATATATAATAATTATATGAAAATAATATGAGAATTATACGACCGTTATATGATATACAATCAAATAGATATACAATCAAAGATTAAACTAAAATCGCAATTTAATAGCGGCCCGAGCTGGATCTTGGTAGCCAAATTATTATATATATATATAGGGTTGTGTGGGGTGATGTGCAACATGGGGTGATGTGCAACGTTTCCGATTCCTGGTCTGCATGTCGACATTTGACAGAACCGCATACTGCCATGTGTTTGTGTCGACAGTACCTTGTTTTAAATAAATAACTCGCGAGATAGCACGCACCCTGGTTTGCTGTACGAAAAGCGAGTTAAATTTCTCGAGCTGAAAGTTTTTTTTGCTTTTCACATTCATAGTGATTTCGTGAATTGGTTTTAGTCATCTTATAGGTAAATATTTTTATATTGTTAGTTTTTCAAGTGCTTTTGATAATCCAAAACGATTTTGTGATTTCCTTACATTGTGTTGGTGTCACGCCAGTCCGCGCAAAATAGCGTGTTTGGGGTGATGTGCAACACTATCATTTGAAATGTGTCGACATGCAAGGTCGCAACTATTTTACTTGTGACAACTGCGATTCAGATGATGAAAAATAAAGTTTTTTGCGTTTTTCCTTTCATTATATTAATTTTTAAGCGATAAATAAATAAGAAATCAAATAAAATAATTTTGTGAAATTTCCATTTGTCAGAGGTCGATTACAACACAGTGAAATTTTTTGTTTACCAGATTTCGATTAATTTCTATTTAAGAAGCCCAAATTTAACATTTAAGTCGATTGATGTCGATATTCATGCATTTTTTACCTTAATTTTACCTGTGTTGCACATCACCCCAAGAAAATTTGAAAATGCTAAAACAGACGTTTTTGAAAACTCGAAAAATTTTTAGAAAAAATTTAAAATTTTGAAAATCTAATCACGCAGAATTTTAGTATTTTCCTTCCTCTACATTATACAGCCATGATATATTCAAGAATTTGATTTTTGGATATGTTTTCCGAGCAACGAAAAAAAGTGTTGCACATTACCCCACACAACCCTACTAATATATGTGTATATATATATATATATATATATATATACATATTTTTTTTTCCGTGTATTACACATAACTTTTCCAATAATAAGTAAACTGCGCGCCGACTAGATTTGTCAGACTTATAATTAACACAGTTCCCGTTGGAGCAAAATCTCCTCTCTCCCCGCAATTAAATCGATTCGATTCAATCATTAAATAAAGAAATTATTGTGAAAAATATTACCTCAGCCAGGATTCGAACCTGGAACCTCCCACATTCCGTGAAGGGTGTAACGTACCAATTTGACTACTGAAGCATATGGGTAATATTTATCACAATAACCGGTTAACAGTAAATTGAACGTCTTTTTCAAGCGATGTAAATAAACAATAATTATAATTATATAAATCGAAATTATCTTTACTTCCTTCTCAATAGAAATAAAAATATACAAAATTGATTCACTAATCTCAAGAAGCATTATTGAAAATTGTTAATTACAGTTATTTGATAAAATTAATTTTGATTGCACTAGACGCGCTAATTACCGTTCGGCTAAATAAAGTTTGTATGCTGTATTTTAATAAACGGACAAAAGTGTGCTACTTTTGAATGTCAATACTTATAATGCAAAAGCAAGCAAAACAATTTATACTATATAATGTTTAAAGATTATATATATTATATAATTATAATAGATAAAATTAATTATATAATTATAATAAATGTAAAGTATTATATAATGCAGCATTTTAGCGTTTTTATGCCAAAAAATGGCAAGGATTATAACCTTCATATCTTTTATCTGCTTTCAGAGAAAGAATATGACATTCCATTATTCATTTGAGAGTGAGAGTTTGAGTAAATATCCCTATATCGGCAGGGTCTCAACAGAAGAGGAAAATCCTGTTGACTTTATCTATCAATTTGTGAAGCATAAAAATTATGATTGTATCAATAATCTCGTCACACTTCAAACTTTACATTACATACATGGGGCACCTACCAAATTTCCAAAATATGGAGATTTTTCAGAAACATTAATTATGGTATGCGTATATTTCGCGGGATTATTGTCCTGTAGAAGTAATCACAATTTAACATTATGCTACAAGATTTTGTAGTATTTGACACATTTTGACATTTCAATATTTTAATACAGAGAACTTATGATTTCGATATCTCATTATCTTCATTGCCTGCAAACATTGAACTACCTGATAAAAGTATACCATGGCATGAAAAAGATATCAAACACATCAATCATCTGGGTATGTAATATTTTAATTGATAAATAAAATATTATTAAAAAAGAAACGTTTCCATTGGGAAGAAATCATAATTATACTTTCTACTTTATAGAAATCGAGTTTCATGAAGCTGTATATCCAATCAGAGTCTCTATATACGAAGTATATAATCCTGGAAACATAATTAAAATTTGGGCTCAAGATTCTTCAAATGATCGGTGGATTTTATTGTGGGATGGATCGCCTCAGATTGTGCCTCCGATATCAAGACTATTTTCCCCATCTTTACAGCTGTGTAACTTTAAAACCAACATACTCAAACTAGAATTTAAGCGCAGTATATTAGACTACACAAAGCTAGACGCTGTGATGCTTATCGGAACGTCAGAATTGATCCTTCCCAGAAATCCTGAAGAGAGTTTAACTGATCTATTAAAAAGACTTAACTGCATGTATTCTCACCATGAGGATGTCCATAATCTAACAGCAAATTACGAAAATGCACATTTGGATATTGACCATCTTCAAAAGAATTTTCCTGAACACTGTATTATTTGTAAAAGGTATTACATTTGTCAACATTAAGGACGTTCTCCGGTCCTTATACTAGAGAAAATCGATTTTCTTAGGATTTTCTTGAAACTGTGAATATACGTTAATTTAGGTGTGCTTTATGCGTGGTATAAATTTCAGTACCTCTCTTCCGGTATAAAAAATAAAGATACTGAGCCTCAAAGTTTCAACTTTTACTAATGAAAAGGTTTTCCAGGCCAAACGGTAAGAGATACGAGGTTGGCCAAGAGGACCAAAGTTGCTCCTCTCGTCGAGTTCTATAAGGAAAAAATGCCAAAACTAAAAAAAAATTAAAATTAAATTTTTTTTTTGAAACTTTGAGGCTCAGTATCTTTATTTTTTATACCGGAAGAGGTACTGAAATTTATACCACGCATAAAGCACACCTAAATTAACGTATATTCACAGTTTCAAGAAAATCCTAAGAAAATCGATTTTCTCTAGTATAAGGACCGGAGAACGTCCTTAAGTAGGTAGCAAAACGTGAGTGTGCAAATCATTGCTGAAAACAGTTTATGTATTGTTGCCACAAACATTACGTAAAAACGAATGAAATCGTAGCTCTATAGAATTCATATTTATGGTGCTTTGCAGCAAAAATGTGTTGTTTCCATCAATAATATTTAAATTATATAGCCAATGGAGCTTCCGGGCGTAAACTGTTGCTACCAAAATATAACAAATAATGAATAGACTATTGCTTGAAACAAATTCAATACTGTTGCTGAGCATTTACAGACGCAGCTTTACGTGTTGTTTGTACAAACATTCGTCACGAATTTACGCACATATTTCGTAAATATAACTGACGTTTTGCTATCTGGGAATTCAATCTTTCTTTATTCTGTTAATAATAAAAATAAATTTGTTCCGACATTATTTGCAGCGATGTAGAAAACAGTTTTCATAAGAATAATTTCGGGAATGAAAAGACATCTGTACTTCTTAGGAAGGTAATCCCTGATTATATGAATCGTATATAGATGAATCCAAAGAGCCATCACCTGACAGTTTTTCTGCGCTTTCTGTAAAGTAGGGGAGACCGGGGCTAAACAGTCTGGTTTTTTTCGGTGCCGATTTTTATCAACAAAATAAATAATTGAAGTTAAATGTGGTATACCACTGTAAAGAGTGAACCTTTAGCTACAAAATTTATTAAGGAAATTTTTATCTACGTCGCTTTGTTTAACCGGTATAGAGCAAAAACGACAACGGTGGAAAAATTGAAATCTCAAAAATGCCGGGGCTAATCGGTCCCCCCCCGGGGGCTAATCGGTCACACTGCATTTTCAATACATATACGTACATCTAATCCTGAAAAATGATAGGATACATTTGAATAATTGTTTTTTAAGAGAAAAATATAAAAATTTATTTAAAATTTTTATGCGAAACATTATTAAAAAATAATTGTTTTACCTATTCCATAAAACAATTTAGGCACGTGAATACAGAGGTTAACCAAATCGTAAACTCCCCAACGGCACGTCACATTGTCAACGCGGGCAACCACGGGGAACACGCGTGACGGCGTTCCGGTGCCATAGGATCAGCGCGGACCCTCGAGCAACATAACCAAGCCGCGTTTCTCGCGGGGGAGCGATAAATAGCGACAGGGGGGTTGGAAAAGCTCGCGGTGGAGCGCGACCATTTTACCGACTCGACGGCGTCCTCGCGCCGATTCCTCGACGCGCCGACGACGACGACGACGACGGCCACGACCACCACGACGACGACGGCCACGACCACCACGACGACGACGGCCACGACCACCACGACGACAACGGCCACGACCACCACGACGACGACCACCACGACGACGACGACGATGACGACGATGACCACCACCGACACCACCACCACTACAACGGCGGCGACAATGACGCCGAGACGATGCGGCGAACGCTGGACGATGCGGTCGCACGCGCGATTGTCACTGACACAAGGACCAACAACAACAATTTACCGCGGTCGGGAGTCGGGACGATCTACCGCGCGCGCGGCATGTCAACTCTCGCACGGAAATCGCGGGATCTCAGAGCCGTGCCGTGCCTCGCCGTACCTCGCCGACGTGCCGTGAGCGCGAGCGATCTCGAAAACAACGGTCCGCCATCTTTTCGGTCGGCCAAAACACCCGTTTTGCGACGATACGTGCGTACCATTTCCCTCTTACACAAACTGACGCACGTGCAAGGGAAGACAGAATCACGCTCGAGGGAAACCTAACCTGAAATCGCCGTGAGCTGAAGTCGTGCGCCCGACGCGCCACAGTGATGAGATTAGCCCGATTAGCCCCGGGTGCTTGTAGACTGATTAGCCCCAAACACAAGTTTCAGGTTTGATCGCCCATGAAATATTAGACATCAACGATAATGAAAAAACTACACTGGATTCGTGTTCAGCATGCATTACTCTTTATAATCACGTACTTCGAGATTTGGAGAGCAAATATTATTGCAGATATTACAAAATTTCCACGCGCAGAAAATTTCACTTTCACCTTCCGAAAACACGTTTGCCCTCGTAAAAATCATAACACGGCAGGTAACCTGCCGAAACTCCGTTGGTCACATGGGTACCATAAGCAGCGTTTACAGTGTTAATAGCGAGTTCGCACAATATACAGGTTTCGAGATATTTGATTAGACGTATTTACCCCGTAGACTTTTTAGCCCCGGTCTCCCCTATTCTAAGAAGTCTATTTCTCATAAGAATATTTATTTCAATGTTATCTCATGTACTAAAGTTTTGTGTTTTATCTTTTGCAGGATGAAGTAATTCTAGAAATATTAAAGCACTTAGACTTGAAGACGTTATGCCTTATGAACCAAGTAAATAAGCGCTTCAATGATTTAACACGGGACCCTCTACTATATAGTATACACGTTTGAACATGCAAAATATCTGTTGTCCTATTAATTTTTATAATATACTTTGCTACTTTACACCTAAATGTAAATATTTGCAACAATTAGATCTTACATTAAGCAACTTTTCTTCTTCGCATTTCGTGCAATTTCTTGAGAATTGCGGCAGGCATTTAACGCACTTACGATTCATTGAATGCAGATCTGTCGGCAATGATGTCCTATTCAAAATTTCAGAGATATGCAAAAATTTGAAAGGTATATATATATATATATAAAGATTATACAAATATCAAAATTATTGTCAAGTTGCATATATGCGACCAATACATTTTTTTTTAGAGTTGGTGCTGGAGGGACATTTTGATAATGAAGGACTTTCATGTCTCGAAAATCTAGAGAGCCTGGAACTGTTGAAACTTAAAACAACACTTTATAATATAGAAGTTCAATGTTTTTGCAAAATACTGCAAAAAAATAAACGGATGCGTGAATTATATTTGCACTGTTGTCTACTTATGGGGGATACCAGTGACTCCCCAGTCGACACCGTTGCAATAGAGTTAGGAAATTCGTGTCGGGACTTGCAAATAATAGATTTATATGAAACAAGTGCAATTACATCGAAGGGTATTAATTCCCTTGCTGACTGTAAGAATTTACGAACAGTGGATCTTGGGGAAATGTATGTGCTACATTTTCTTTCGAAATATGTATTACGTATTCTTTATTAAAATTTGTTTCTCTTGCAAGATTCTTGAAAAAGTTACTTCAATTTTATTTTTGTGATTGAAGTTCTGTAATAATTATATAATTCTTGTTACAGATACGACTTGGATGAAGACTTGGATGATAGCTTGAGCAGATTGCTTTCCTCCTGTCAACTGCTGGAAGACATATGGTTGAGTAATATTGTCCTCACTGATCGCAATTTGAAATTACTAGCGGAGTGCAAAAACTTGAAACGTTTATATCTGGACGACGTGGAATTTGTAACACCTGAAAATGTTTCCATTATTCTCGAGCAATGTCCTAAATTGCAACAGTTCCAGCT
Organism: Temnothorax nylanderi; assembly: GCF_030848795.1. NCBI lineage: Eukaryota > Metazoa > Arthropoda > Insecta > Hymenoptera > Formicidae > Temnothorax > Temnothorax nylanderi. The sequence continues at coordinate 425,170 of NW_027249186.1, read as the reverse complement.
CCTGGACCACTCTATTAGCCCCTACTTGATTAGCCAATGGAAGAAAAGTCATCCACATGTGTTAACCGGGGAAGTATATACGTGAATATTTCTATCGAATTTGATTCAAAACCCCCCATAGAAAGTTATTTATACTATCGGCATAAGTGTCAGTTCAACAAAGTACAACCGATTTGAGAGTAAGTGTGTTTAAATTCTTACTAAAATACAATATAGATGTCATTACCAAATAAAATAAACAGAGACTTATAGATTATTCTTCGAAATTCGACATAAAAACCAGTAGAAAACGCATGCTATTCAAAATGATACAAATTATTAAAATCTCGTCAGTAAATTTCTTCTTATAACTTATTAATAGCAGCTTATTCTGACTGTTTGATTGAATCTGTTTATATCTAATAGGTATGTTTGTTTTTTGATTATTCTGGCTAGGCCAACGAAATGTCACAAAGTCTTTAGATACATACATACGGACATTTTATAAAATTACGATTTTCCGACGTTTTAGAACATTCTGAACACATTGGCATCAAAAACTAGAAAAACAATTTTTTCTTCGGTCTTTTCTACCTTTATTTTATATATAATTCTTTAAAATTTGGTTGATTAGACTTAGCTTTATATGCGATTAAAGGTCCATGTACGAAGTTTATGAAAATATAGCTTCTTCTATGAGGAAGCAAAAAATATAAAACTTATTAAACGTGCTAATTTAGCGAATTTTGTATTATCGTCTTTTGTCAATTTCGTATATCTGGCATATTAGTATTACATAATTTCAATTTTATTACACTGAGAAAAAAAAGCTGTTGTGCTTCAATTAAAGTGCTATCACGGGGTGCCAGAAACATAAGTAGTTTATTAAATTGTATTATTATTAGACCCAATATCTGGATTATTAAATCAATAATTTAATTATTGGTTTAATAATCCATATATCGCGTCTAACAATAATACAATTGAATAAATTACTTATGTTTTTGGCACCCCGTGATAGCACTTTAATTGAAGCAACAGCTCTTTTTTCTCAGTGTATAATTTCTCTTACAATTTTTTATTGAAATAATTTCATTATAATTGATATTACATATAATTAAGTCATTATACACATACACACATATTTTTAATATACTTTAGAACTACACATTATGTAATAAATAAAAAAGTTATTACATATAATTAGTAATAAGACAATTAAATAATGTAATATTATATAATATTACGTATAGCTATATATATTCAGGATTTATAATTCAAATTTTTGACATACATAATCTATATGTATATATGTATAATTAACACATTATATTTTCAAATTATAATCTTTCCGTGTTTCTAGTCTCTACCCACCCGAACTTCTCTGTCAATGTATTTGACCTACCTATTCATATTTTTATAACCTATCCATATCCTATTTACCTATCGCATCATATATTTCCTACCTACCTGTATTCATTAGTTTATTTATTAGTTTATTTAATTTATTGTTTAAGTTATTAGTATTAATTAGTCGCGACCGCGAGTACCCGAGATTAGGGAAGTATATATTAAAAATTTCAATAGTTTAAAAGATTTTAAGTTCGCGACTAAGATTAAACTGAAGACGTCATCACTTTTCTGTCTCCGCGATTACATGCACATACATATATGTGCAAGAAATATTATCTTACATGTATGTATTACGTTACATTTTGGTGGTGTTGAACACCAACCTACCTTGTGTAGATCCTTTTTCTCTTATTTCTTCTGGCCAGTTTAACCTTACCCTTTTTCTGGCCAAATCCATTCTGGCGGCAAAGCCAGAGACAGGAAGGAGAAATACTCCTTCTATTGCCGGCTGATTACAGCCGGCAGATAAACGCAATAATTTTACGGTCTTTCCCGAAACACGACCGCGTCGCGAAGGACCATTCATATATAGCAATTAAATTAATTAATTATTGAATTACTAACGTCTAAAATTTACTTACTATCTTATATAATATATTCTAATTTACATACGTGATAATTTCTTCGATTATGAACAAAAAAGATATTAATTAGTCAGAAGCTCTTAATTAAAAAAAAAGCTTTTAATCAACTGCGTATAATTCAAACTGTACTCGCGAACAACAGAAATTTTACTTTAAATGTAGATAGTACAAGCATGCAGAACTTTAATAAAAATGCGAAATAAATGAGTAACAATTGATAAACGATTGAGAAAATCTAAGGCCCATATTTTCGATTTATCGTTTCGAATATCGAGTCTCGCCTCAAGTAGGTGAGAAATAAAGAATTAATGATGTGAGATCCGAAAGGAATAATAAATTTCAAACATAATATTGCTAATATTTCGTGCACTTGAACGAACATAATTTAAATTTCGATAGCTACATCTCGTACTATATATTACATATATTGTACGTAATCCTTCCAAAATTATCTTATGGTGTATTAAAATTAAATATTATATTTCTCAAATACAAAAATTTAAAGTAATGCGAAATTGATCGAGTTTAAAAAGTAATCGCTACAAAAAATTTTTCTGTTTCACGAGATGACATTTACTTATATTGGATCTCACGTCATATCACTTTAAAGTGGTATAAAGGCAGTTATCAATACATATGGGCAGACTGTAAAAGTTTAGGCTATATAATTGGCACGTTATAAAAACAAATAATTTCAATTAATGATCGTGAACACAAACATAATTTTTTAAAACAAATTACATGGAATATGTCAAATAGATTATACTAAATGACTGTAAAATATTGCAAGACATTCCCTTTATTTTCGTTCGTAGTATTTGCATTACTGAACATATCTCTAATTGTAAGCATATATATATATTACGTTTTTGCGCCAATTTATGTAATATTTAATACTGAATGACATTTTGGAAGAGGGAAGATAAGAGAATAAAACTAAGTGTTTGTTACTCAGTAACAAATTGCTAATGTTCTATTATTGCAATACTATAAATATACACATATAATTGTATTTATTTATTTACCTACTTATATTTTATATATATATTTTTGTTTAATTTGATATATAACTATTTAATTTATTCTACGAAGGCATGCATATATATAATAAATGGATTATGTGATTGATCCAGGATTAAATATTAAATCCTAATATGTTACAGTCAATCCATTTTAAGGTAGTGGATCTATGCAATGTAATATATGTAATAATTTATTGTTGTAATTTGACAAAAGCATCTCTGCAATATATTTAATGTAATTGTAGATCCGTATAGATCCATTACCTCAATTATAAAAATTTGATACGCAACAGCGGAGTTATTCTGCAACGTCGCTACGAATGGGAATTAAATAAGGTAAAACATATTTTACTTGATTAGTTAATTTTATTTAATAGATATATATATCTATATATATAAAGGAAGATGTCCTGACTGACTCACTCACTCACTCACTCACTCACTCATCAACGCCCAGCCCAAACTCCTGAATCGAATTTTCACCAAAAGTATATGAAATAGGGGTAGAATTTTCCGGGGAGTGCCACTATGTGTATAGTTTTTCGTTACCGATTTCCTGGAAACCGGTTTTTTTAATTTTTCTAATTTTTCGAGAAATAATTGACCGAATCTCAAACTCCTGAACCGAATTTTTACCAAAAGTATATGAAATAGGGGTAGAATTTTCCGGGGAGTGCCACTATGTGTATAGTTTTTTGTTATCGATTTTCTAGAAACCGGTTTTTCTAATTTTTCTATTTTTTCGGGAAATAATTGACCGAATCTCAAAGAATTATAGATTAAACAGGGGTAGAATTTTCTGGGGAGTGCTATAAAGTGTATAATTTTTCGTTACCGATCTTTTTGGAAGCCGGTAACGAAATTTTTTCAATTTTTCGGGAATTAATTGACCGAATCTTAAAGAATTGTATATGAAGTAGGGGTAGAATTTTCCGGGGAGCGCCATGATGTGTATAGTTTTTGTTACTGATCTTTTTGGAAACTGATTTTTATAATTTTTCCAATTTTTTGGGAAATAATTGATTGAATCTCAAAGAATTATACATGAAGTAGGGGTAGAGGGAAAGGGAGAGAGGGAGAGAGAGAGAGAGGGGAGAGAGAGAGAGAGAGAGAGAGAGAGAGAGAGAGAGAGAGAGAGAGAGAGAGAGAGAGAGAGAGAGAGAGAGAGAGAGAGAGAGAGAGAGAGAGAGAGAGAGAGAGAGAGAGAGAGAGAGAGAGAGAGAGAGAGAGAGAGAGAGAGAGAGAGAGAGAGAGAGAGAGAGAGAGAGAGAGAGAGAGAGAGAGAGAGAGAGAGAGAGAGAGAGAGAGAGAGAGAGAGAGAGAGAGAGAGAGAGAGAGAGAGAGAGAGAGAGAGAGAGAGAGAGAGAGAGAGAGACTATTTGCGTGTCTTATTACATATGTCCTCCGGGGCGAAGCCCGGGTAACCAGCTAGTATATATATATATATATATATATATGTGATTTCTCTGCCCAGTGCTCTGAATGTTATGTGATTTTTGCTCAGTGCTCTGAATGTCATCTAGTCATACATATCATGCTTTGATACAAGGAACGTAAAAAAGAGCAGGAAAAGAAAAGAACAAACAGAAGAGACATATTCAAGCTTTGTCTTTTAATCTGGACGAAGACAATGCCGAAAAATCCCCGCAATCAGAAAATGAGCAATCCGATGGCCTCGCGATTAAGAAGATTAAGAAAAATCCAGATGTAGATACAAGTTTCTTGCCAGATAAGGAAAAGGTGGAGGAGGAAAATAAACTTAAGGAAGAATTGAGGCAAGAATGGGCTAGAAAGCAGAACGCGTGGAAGGAAGAAGAAATTGAGATCACATTCAGTTATTGGGATGGATCTGGCTATCGTCGGAGTGTTATAATGAAGAAAGGTGAATGTCTCAGTGATTTAGAGAATTTTTAAGTTATTAAAATACTCCAGTGTCACTTTTGGAGTAACATTGGCGTGATATATAATGTTCTACTGCATAAATTAAATTTTCACATACAGGTAATTCTATCTATCAGCTTCTTCAGAGATGTTTAGAGAAGTTCTGAAGCGTGAATTCAGCGAGCTTAAAACAGTAATGGCAGATCAGTTAATGTATGTCAAGGAGGATCTTTCTTATATTACCGCACCATTATACGTTTTACGATTTTATTCACGGAAAAAAAAGATTAGCTACTATAGCTAAAATAAGTCGTAATATATGGATAACTAACATTTTTTGCAGCGAGAACAAAAGGTTTTGCTACTATTGCTAAACTTTAGCTCTCGCTGCAAAAAATATAGCTCTTGCTGCAAAAAAATTAGTTATCCCTATTTTACGACTAAATTTAGCTAAATTTTTTTCCGTGTTGTAACTAAGGTAAAGAGATACTAAATGATAAAACTTATGAAGCAATATCACAATGTTGGCATGTTATTTTAATGTATGTAATATTGCGATTAGGCACGAGGAAAAAGCGAACCTCTGTTCACATTTGACGTTCACGATGATATTCGTGTTATGCACGATGCTTCTGTCGAAACCGAGGAATCACATGCCGGAAAAATTTTACTTAGGTATTTATCATTAAAAGAATACTTTGTATAATTCTCTTTTATGTTATTTCTCATTAGATTATGGTACGAGAGGAACAAACACATTTTTCCAGCGAGTAGATGGGAACCTTTTGATCCAACGAAAAGTTACGACAAGTATATACAGTGTCGGATAAAAATAGGAAGAAAGATAAAATCTGATAAACTTAGATTCAACGAATTGTCCAATTTCGTTTAAACGATTCAGATTCAAAGGACTGTAATTTAATAGAGCTACATAATCGAGTAAATGAATTAAATATTATCACATAACTGAATGAATTAAAATCACAGTCCTTAAAAATACAATGTAGCTACAATATATATACATTGTATATATATATATATATATATGTATATATATTGTAATATATATATATATATTACAATCTGTTGTATAATGAATATCAATTGTACGATGAAACAAAGTTATTTATCTGGTTATAATATTTACAGTCCTTTGAATCTGAATCCTTTAAACGAAATTGGACAATTCGTTGAATCTAAGTTTATCAGATTTTATCTTTCTTCCTATTTTTATCCGACACTGTATACTTGTCGTAACTTTTCGTTGGATCAAAAGGTTCCCATCTACTCGCTGGAAAAATGTGTTTGTTCCTCTTGTACCATGATCTAATAATAAGAAAAAATAAAAAAATAACATAAAAGAGAATTATACAAAGTATTCTTTTAATGATAAATACCTAAGTAAAACTTTTCCGGCATGTGATTCCTCAATTTCAACAGAAGCATCGTGCATAACACGAATATCATCGTGAACGTCAAATGTGAACAGAGGCCCGCTCTTTCCTCGTGCTTATAGATATCCATTAACAGGTGGTACTTATGGTCGGCAGTCCAGACTCCGGAAAATCGCATTTTGCAAAGAATTATCTAAAGGAATACGGATACGTCAACAGAGACACTTTAGGCAGCTGGCAGAAGTGCATTGCCGCAGTCCAACAATACTTGAATCAAGGAAAAAGTATAGTTATAGACAATACCAATCCCGATCCAGCTTCGAGAAAGAGATACATTGAGATAGCCAAGAAGCGCAATGTCTCGGTCAGATATTTCGTCATGACAAGTATAGAACACGCGAAACATAATAATAAGATAATCGGAAATTAACATTAACCGTCATCGTGTGAAAGAATCGTATGAAGTGATGTTTCCGAAAATTCTAATCGATTTATTATTATATTACAGTTTCGCGAGTTGACTGATCCAAGCCACATTCCAATCAACGAGATTATTATCAACTCCTACATGTAAGTAGATTTTAGATATATACATCTCTACTCAAAATTATTTATCTTTGGATATGTAATTATACTTTGATGTTACTCCTTTGCAGGTAAATGGTTGACAGAAGCTTACAATGTGGTACAAAATTGTTCCTTAAAGGGAGTTGCTGCCCAAACTCAGATTGAAGGTCGCATTCAAACTAATATTTATGCAACTGTTTATTTTATGATACAAAATTATGAGGTAAGTAGTTATTATTATCCAATCTTCGAGAATCTCTTTGCAGATGCGCAAATTAATTGAAATTAATTGATTTTTTTAAAGCTAATTTCCCTTACTGAAGAACTGGTAATGAACGGACATGCTGAACAAGTAGCATGGAACCAGATGAGTGAAGCCAGAAACACTTGAATCCATCTGTACATAAGAGTTGTCAAGAAACTCTACAATTTTCACGCATAATCCGCGATTCTTAGTCAGTATGGACTAGAGTTTAATACAATCGCCATTGATGATCCCCTTTAATCGCGTCAAAATTGATTATTTCGCTTTTTGACTTCGTTCTTTACTCATGTTGTAAAATAGTTTTCCGATTGTGTAGAATATTTTTATTTAGAAAGAAAGAAATTTATAAAGATTGCTATATTGATCGTAGAGTAGAGAAAACAATAAAACTTAACATTTTACAAAGTAGTGTCACATTTAAACTAGAACATTGTATCGAATAACTCAGACGAATTAGGAAATTCGTTTCTACGTGACTTATATATCTATTTCTGATTGGGGACGATTCGAGAACTCATTGAAATAATTTAATTTCTTTTCACGTTTAAATTTAGGTCACCGTAGA